>NC_043980.1:26946182-27181182 GCF_902150065.1 Myripristis murdjan
GCAAAATGCTGTTTACTGTTTCAGCAAAATTGTGCTGCAGAAAATTGAAAAACTGAAAAAAAAAATGTTTTTCTCTTTCCCAGTGGATCTATAGCTGGTCCTCTTATCCACATGTGGCTATGTTTGTGTGTGTGTGTGTGTGTGTGTGTGTGTGTGTGTGTGTTTTAGCGTGTGTACTGTATAGTGATTTTTGCTCACTCTTGGCTTATTCAAATATTTTATCAATTGTGGGGACACATCAGCTCAATATGTTACCCATTGTGTTGGTGTGTTATTGCGGTGGAGAACACAAGGATGCGACCCACGGAATGACCTTGTATTACATACCATTTCCCAACCACCACACACACCAACATCGTGCTCCTTTCCCATCCTCACTCTGCCTCATTCTATTCATTTATGACAATATGGTTTTTTGTATAAAGTCTGCTGTGCTTAGAGAAAAGCCCAGCTGTGTCATTGTACAAGCTAATTAGATTTAGACTAGCATTGGACAGCAAGGCCATGAGATGAGAGCAGAGACACAGAGAAGGAGAGAGGGAGGGGCCAGAAATAGGAGAAGGGCAGAAAACTGAGAAAGTCTTTCAACGGTGATTCTGCCGAGTGCAGGTGTTTCAAAAGCCCATTCATATATAGAAACATACAGACACTGCAATCATCTACACAAGCGTAACACAAAGAATCACTCTTGCACACTTAGCACTTGCAGACACACAACACACACAGACAAACGCGTGCACTCACAGACACATGCGCACACATAAACAACTTTATGAGCAAAGGACGTTCTAATAAGCAACTATAGCAGATAAAATGACTCTGGAAGCACATAATCAGGTAGTTAATGCCAAGTGCTCTATTGAACAGCAAAGCCCATGTAATAGCAGAAAAACACACTAAACACACAAACACACACAAGGAAGCCAGTCAAGGTGTGTTTGCAAGGTACTGAGAAGTTGTTATAGATGAAGGTTGAAGGCAGTAATCAGCATAATGTTTGCCTAGAGCCATGGACTGACATTTAAAACAGTGGATTACTGGAGCAAAACCCAAGCAAAGCCTTTCTGAGAACACTATTATGTTATCACAGAAAACTAATATAGATTACTATTGCAAATACTCGTGTTGCATGGGCCAGACCAGAATCGGTGGTTTCAGTGTTTGTCTCAGAACTTGTTTTGTCTGCATGTGACATATTTACTATAAGCTGGTGCAAATTGAACAGGTGCATGGCAATCTAAAAAATGCAGAACACGGAGCAATGCTGAGCCCTGTGGTGAAGTGGCACCGATAAGCTGACAGTCCTTATGACTTCAGTTAGAAAATCATGTCAGGGCTCCGATGTTGGACCGTTGTGTTTGTCCTCTTCAGAGCCATAGAACATTTTCATTGATCACTCCATGGCAAAATATAGCCAGTATCTGAACATATCAATCATAGTTTTCCCTGAGGAAAAGGCAATCCCTGCAGCCAATACTCTGCACCTCTTGATGAGAGATTATATCTCTGATGTATTCCTTTAGAGATGTTTGGTGCTTTGCTCTTTATCAACCCGTCTAAATAAACAACATCATCGCCCCTGATACCTATATAGGCAAATGTTCTCCCATTATGAGTGGTCAAGTTCAAGTTGTAAAGGATCCAATGAATGCAACTGAGCAAAAACACACACAAAAATGAACACAGGTAATTTCACGAGAGAAAATTACTGAAGTCTGCTTAATAACTTTCACATTTCAAACAAGAAATCAGCCCTTTTGGTAAAAGAAAAAAAAGACATGGAGCGAGTTAGATTTCGGTCTATGATATGATGTTGACATTCCGAAATTGTTCAACACTGACTAATTGCATACTATTATCTGTCACAGGCCTAATAGGGAACTGAGCTGTCTAATACACTTCATCAGCTATTGCAGAAAAATACTTATTTTCATCAAATCAACTTGGCACTGATACATTCCCTAGCACGACACATGAACTCCTATCGACCACGCGCTCATTAGCATGCATGATGCTGTCTTGCAACTAAAATATTTCGAACACTAAATCTTGTGCTAGCGACACCCACTAAAAACATTAGTGTCACCAGTTGAAAAATTTACTCAGGAGACCTGCGTGTGAGAGCAGAATTCAGCCACAACACACAAAGACATAACGCAATCTCTCTCACGCACACTCACACACATGCACGCACACTCACACACATGCACACAAGCATACTAGAGGCTCTGTCATGCCAGGACACATCAGCTGGGAAGATTTGAACATTCCTTGATTGGATTTTGCTCGCACTGTGCTCCAATGAGCCACACCGCAGGATTGCATTGAAAAGTGATTTCCACACTCATACTGACACACACACAAACACTCACAGCTGGAGTGAGAAACCAAACAACTGTCATGTCCAGTGGAGGGGTGTGGGAACGGGCTGAAAACTTGAACAAAGAGCTGAGTGTCAGCGACGACTGTCATGAACACAAATACAACCACAGTGCTCAATACAAGTGAGCCGCGGCAGGTAGGAGTTTAATCCAAGATTACTGAGGGTGTGTGTGTGTATTGTGTCATGTGCACTTGTGTATATACACTCTAAAACAGCTTGTAGGGTACTATTAAAGAGTTTGCATCAACAAGCAAACAGGATAATTAATTTCTCTCTTTCGCTTGAATACTTTCATTTCATTTTCATTTGTCTTTTTTTCTTTCTACTCCCCACATTCACAAGATGAAGTGAATCCTGAGAAATGACTTGTGATTCAACACACACACACACACACACACACACACACATGCACACACAACAGAATAGCAAAATATTTGAGTATATGCACATGTGTGCGTGTTCACGTAATGTGATGAATGCTTATGTACTGCCACTTCCAAATTAGAGTGGAAGAGGAAAAAATGGTAAAAAAAAAAAAAAAAAAAAGATGTAAAGTCGCAAGGGTAGAAGCGGAGAATGATGTGAAACGAGTGGACAGAAAGATGGATGGAGCAAGATGAGAATTAGAGGGTAAATGAAATAGATATAGTGAGTCCATTAGCCAAAAAACTATTTTCTGTCTTCTACATCTCTTCTTTGGAGAACTCAATTTATGTGTTTTGACTACGTACTGTATCTTAGATTCTGTTTTGATTACATCTTTTCATTCCTGTGCCTCTCATCAATCCATCTACTCAATAGCTAGCGAGCCCACAACTGACAAGCCAGTCTCTCTCTTCTCCGTTTCTCTTTTGAATATTTCTGTTCATTCCAACACAACACATCTTCGCATCGATCCACCCATCTGAAAGGTTAAGTAACATAACATTTAAAAGTAAACATATGCCTGTGCTAGGGCTGGGCGATACATGAAAAATCATATATTACAATCTCATTGACCAAATATATCAACATTGTGACAATATTGTGAAGATGACTACTGGTGTTTTCATGAGATATTTCCACAGAAAAGATTTTGGTAAATAATTATTAGCAATGTGGATATTCTTCCTCTCATCCATAGGGGTGGTGTGTATATCTTCCTCAATCTTAAATTTCCTTCCAAAGACCCAGAAGTCTGAGGATTCTGCTCAGTATCTCAGGTGTTCCTAGAAGTTATAATCATAATCAAAGTCGTACCTGTGTGTGGTCAGTGTCCACACTGTGAGCATGCACAAAGAAACAATGTCACAGCAGTGATATGAGTAGTGAATGAATGAATAAACTGGCTGACATTCCTGCTTCTCATCCACATCTGCTCTTACCTGCTCTTACACTGATGTACTCCTGGATGTTTTATTCATGTTTCATTCAGGATGGTGGTCTTGATGATCATCAAGCCTCAATCCCCTTTCTGGCTTGTGTGCTGTCTTAGGATACTGAACTTCAGGAGTTCTCCAGGTCTCAACATCAGCTGCTTCCATGTCATCTCCTGGCCAAATTAACTATGCCAACTGGGAGAGTGTGTTAACGGCCTGGACCTTGTTATTTCAATGAGTTGACACTTTAGGACTTTCTTAGTCTATCAATTTACTTGCAGTCTTATGTGCCTCCTAATCATGGTTCCCAGGTGACTTGTAGCTGGCCTGTATATCTGCTCTGTGGTCTTCTGGCAGTTCGACCCCTCTTTACTCTGTATACAATATCATAGCCTGGCTGATGCTGCCAGCATGGGACAGCAGGCAGTTATCACCACTTGTCTGAATCAGGCTCCATTCATTCAGCAGTAATAACTCAAAAAAACATTGTTTTTGCTTGCCTCTCACTTTTGAATTTCTTTTCATTTGATTTATTCATTTATTTTTAACAGGGACAGTGCATCTTAATCAGCACCACTGCTCTGTAGTGAAAATGTGCCAGTTTTAGCCAGGTGGGTAATTTCTATCTAATTCACACGGCTCACCGTCTGCCAATCAAATGAATGTGTATTGCCTCTCAACTTGCTATGCCATCAGTTACAATCGTGATTGTGATTTGTTAATGTCAGACTGGTGATATCCAACCAGCAGCAGATGTGACGAGCCCAGACTCCTCATTATCTGTGTGATAAGCTGACAAGATCAAAAGAGCCTTTCCAGACTCTCGAGATAGTGTCTAGAATCTGGTGTTACCCAGGCTAACATGCCCACACTTCACCAGTCCTAATGATATCCATGTGTCATTGCTGTATACTTGTGAGTCAATGCCTTGATCATTCTTAACATGTAGTTTCATGTCATCCAAGCAGCGCAGAGGGCTGATGATATAGCCCCGCAGTTGAACTGATATCCATATTTGCTTTGGGGTTCAAACCTATACAGAACAGTGTGCATGATGTGTGAATGCCTAGTCAAAAACTTTCCTGTAGTCAGTCCAGCCTGTGTTCAGATTCATCTGTCTGGCTCCTCTATGCTGCAGTTAGTTTCTTTAACCAGTAGATGTGGATCGTATAAGGAACTGGTGCTGTCCTGCTTTTCATATTTGTGACCGGTTGTTGGATGTCTGCTCTGGAAGACTGCAGTACTCTGCTTCCTCCCATATGGTCTCCTGTTCATTTTCAGCTCTTGGTAGATCTGCAGCTCCTAAGCTGCTGCACTGCAGCTGGGGGAACACATTGGATGTTTCTCTGGAGAACAGGGCATTTATCCTTTTGGCCTCTGCTTATCTGCTTTATCTCTTTAGTCTGGCTGACAGTGGTGTAAGCTTTTATTTAGCAGTTTCCCTTTATATTTCTTCAATAGCCAGGAATTGTCTTTGATCATTACATCATTTTGTAGTTGAGCAAGCTATCTTCTTTGAATTTTGTCTTTAACTTAACTTCCAGTCTTAGTCTCCAAAGATAGCACTGTCAAGTTCATATACAAAGTAGAATTACATAATTCAATCTAGTGAAACTGTCAAACAATAGAAATGTGTCCTCCTTACAAACAGTATTTTTTTGTTTGTGTTTGTGTTTTTTTTTTCTTAATGGTAATGCAGTATTGGTTACAGAAGCATCCGAAGCCTCCTTACATATTTATTTTATCTTTGAGTTTCTGGCACAACTGCGCTCTCATTTTGGAGGTTTTGGCTGCAGTTAAAAAAAAAAAAAAAAAAAAAACTGCTGTCATTTTGTGTTCTGATCATGCTTTCCACTCTCTACTCTTGTTCTCTTTTTTTCAAAATGAGAGCATGCTGTAGTCCAAAATAACTACATGCAATCAATCTTCCACCTGCCTTGAAGGTATCAAGTTAGCTGGATGGAGATCACCCACATAACTTGAATCAGGTAACATCAAAGTAGCCTGTACTGTAGTAATCTGGCAACAAAGCCCAGGTTTAAAAAACCTTGCATGGGCATTTTGCAGAAAGGCAGGGGAAGGACTTCAGTGCACTGGGGTGCACATGTAAAAAACAATCTTCAGCAACACCGTATGGTGCTTAAATCAAGATCTGAACCACAGACTGAACCAGAAGATCTGAACCATTTTTGTATAAAAGATGGATGACACAACAGCTCCCCAAAAGTGATGCCAATACATCTCGGTCACCCCCTGGTGGCTCGCTGCAGTATAGGTCATTAGCTCCGCCCCCTCAAAGTGCATCATCAATTAAACTTTTCCAAAACATGATTTCTGTCATTTTAGCTAGGTCTTATCACGCTTATGTATATTCAAGTATTCATTTTTCTAGTAAGTCATGACGACATGATAATAGCTGTGATTGACGGCTGCAGCCACAAAGCCACTTGCATACTTCTGTACAGGAATTGCAGCTGCATAGAAATGTCAAGGGGAGGTGTACCCCTGCTGTAAGTTTTCATAACAAGGAACTCAAGGATACCAGCTCACCCGAGGGATCTGGATCTTTTCAATTTTTTTCAAAAGTTAAATTTGTGCTTTGTAAGCTATTGATAATCAGTAAGTTTATGCTATTAGCTAACCATAGCTAACTGAGACAACAAGCAGTCTAGCTAACATTATGTAGAAAAAGCAGGCGATCGGTATGTAACATTAGCGGTTACCAAGTATTTTTTAATTTTAGGGAATAATACAATAAAAAAATAAGGGGTTATGAATTATCATGTAACCCTGTCTAAAGAAATCATTCTTCTGTGCTTGAACTTGAATTAAAAAGCCATTGCTGCAGTACATCCATTAGTTCTGCATCATTGACTAACATTACACTGGCCAGAAGGATTTTCAGACGTGCAGAGACTATGATGTGACTATGATGTTTTGATGACAAACAGTCAAAGAAAAGTCATCTGGCCTGCCCCGTGAGCAACATTACCATAGTCTGATTACTGGGCATTATACTATCGACTTACTATTGACAGTATAATGACCTGGGCTTCGTATACTGTTGAGCGGTAACATTATATTTCCTTCTGTCTTCAGTTATGCACATATGGTGTATACCGTCTGTGGTAGCACCACTAAATATAAAATCTGAATCCATAGCATTGCTTCCTATTTTGTAAAATAAACAACTAAAACATGAACACCAAAATGTCTACAGTAACATTATTCTACAGTGGCATTGACACACTATCTGCCATATAAATTCACCAGTACCGTGCTGATAATATTATTTGTTGATGTTAATTAAACAAGTGGACTGAAATACCTAGGCCTTAGGCCATGTCCTGATGTAGTTTCCAACATCAGTAGAGATGTTGGAAACTACTGACAAAGACCTGCAGCTCCTTAAATTTACAAGCTGAAACCAAATGTCTGGCACATGCACTTTATTAATGACTTGAAATTGTTTTTTCTGTGGATTTGTTCAACTTTAATATTGAGAGTTTTTGTTTAAAAATCCCCAGTTACAAGGGGATTTGCAAGGGGCCAGGGATCAAACCAGGAACCCTCCGTTTACCAGACGACCGCTCTGCCTCCTGCACCAGTAGATAGCATCCGTTACATCATACACATCATCACACACCAATGCTGCTGCCAAGTCCACTTGCAAAAATTATCTTTGAGTCCCGATTTATGATGTGATCATATGACAGTTTTACAGCTCATGCATGAAGGGGATTCTGCAGTCTTCAGATCAGGAGTTCATTTGTTGCTGCACCATCTGACCCCCGTTAAATAGGAATTAAATTCAGTAGTGGCAAGAACACTAATTTTTATACATGTTTTTTGTTTTTTAAAATCAGTACACAGTATAAACCTGCTTTTGAAATTATTATAAATAATTCATCAGTTTGTTGTACGCAAAATTAGCATTAGTGTAGGTGGAAAAAGTGTCATTCAATTTCAAAGAAACCAGAGAATTTAAGAAAAGTTTGTCAGTTCATTCTGAGTTGCAATGCAGACCTCACTTAAGATTTGAGGCACAAGCTTAACAAATGGCCAAAACTGTTTTTATTATTCTTTTTCTTTATGATTACAGAAGCTGCCCTCAGATTCAGACCTCAGCACCACCCAGTGACAGCAGTGACAACAGGACTTTTCCCATGTGTAGTACTTGGTTACTCTGAATGCTTGATGCAATTCTTTGTCTTAACATCACAGTATATTTCGATAGTAATTTGAAAAATGAGTAGCTGATAAAAAAATATGAAATCTAACATGCACAGTGTACTGTCAGTGAAACCTGCACTTGCTTTAGTATGAAGGTAGTAAGTTATACTTGGAGAAGGACAAGTCAATACTGATTGAACAATGAAAATATAATTTGCTTCTCTTATGTATCATTATCCTGCTAGTCCTATCACTTTGCTTATATGCTGGTCTTTACACTTATTGGCATAAACTGTCAGGTGTTTGAGAACAAGTTCAAAAACAGTTGCTCAGCACAGCTTCTGTTCCCAACATTTAATGTTGTCAACTGACCCACAAGTATATGAGAAAAGCATCTGTTTTGTTATGTATGTTTTCTTTGATAGCATTAAATAAAACCTAATGTAAAGTAAAGGTATTTATGTGTATGTTGAGCCAAAAGCTATATGTTGAGATATGTTGTTATATTCTTATATGCTGAACCTACTCTGGAATTATTTCACATATACTGTGAGTTCTGCTAACAGTGTGCAATGCTTAAGTAAATCAGAGGTATGCACAGCAGAGTTAAATAAAAAATATTTAATCACATAAAAATAGGCAACAGTCTCAACTTTTGGCTGATGCTGATGCTTTTGGCTGATGCTTAATTGTGAGGAAAAACAAATGTCGACGTCCATCTGGTGGAAAGGCTATGGTAGAACAAAGGGTTTGGAGAAGATGGAGGACGAGGGGGGGAGGAAGACCTGTGACATCACTGACAAGTGTGATGGCTATCCTTGTATGTTAAAACGTGAAAAAAATACATCTGTAAAATAACCTGTAAGTAAAGCAGCAAAAAAGAGAGTACATCAAACATCAGAAGGCATAAACATCCTGGTCTCTTTTTTTGCTGCCAACACTTTAGTCAGACATCCAAATCCAGCATCTAACTACTGGATCTGGTCTTTCAGACACAGGAAAATATTTTTTAAAAATATATAATTTCCCAGAGAGGTGAAATGAACTCTGTCATGCCTAAAATGTTTAGGACCTCTATGCTTTATCTGAGGATGATGCACAATGCTTCCACCAACAGACAAAACAAAGGTAACTATCACACTGTTGATAAAGTGCCAGGCTTTGTCCGCTTTTGTCCACCAGCATGACTGGGTGATGGCAGAGAAGATGATTTTCATCTGAGGGAACTACCAGTGGAGACATCTGGCACAGCTCCAAGGCACTGATGGAAGAGCGGGAGGTTTCTGCAAACCTGCCACCCCAGCCAAACCAATGGACCTGGGCATCCAGACCAATGTTGGTCCCAATGGTCGCCTTCATTTGTTTCCCAACAGCAAATGCAGCTATCCCCAATAATGTGAATTTGGATCCTGCTGTTTGTAAAAAAAAAAAAAAAAAAAAAAAAAGAAAACATTACCATTCCATGAAACCTTGTGTTGGTATATTTTTAGATTTAACATTTTTCATTTAATATTTCTATTTTTCCTCATTTTACCATGCTACAGTGTGCTCTCTGTGTATAATGGATGTAACTTAATGTTAAAAACTTCAGTCTGTTTATATTATTTCCAAAAGAAAAATAAGTCTGATATCATAACAGGCAAGACTCGTTTTCCAGATATTTCTATGATATTTACACTTACTCTTGACCTCTGTAGAGGATGTCAAAGGGGCTGATGCCATTTTTTTGTGTAAAAAGACAACAAAAATTAAATGACTATCCATTCAGATATACTGACTCTACATGAGAAAATCAGTAGTGTGTTGCATTATGAACAAACAGTTAACATACTGAATGCGCATGCTAACCTAGCTAAAGCATAGACTGAAAGTACAGCTAAAGAGAGATGATTTGACTGTCCACAACGGTTTGATATATATATATATAATACATGTTTAATATGTTTAATTTCAATTGTAATGAATATTGTGTCTTGCATATTTTTAATAACACAATATGTAAGTATGACTACATGGTTAGTCATTGTATTTACCTTAATTTAACAAGCTTTCCGTCGTAGTGGCAAAATCAAGCACAAACACCGTAAAATCGGAGCAGCCAGACTGCATAAAAATTTCAGGGGGTAGGACCTCCATACCACAGGCCCCTAGAACATGCCGATCAAAATATTACAACTCCAAAGCTGAGACACATAGATAGGCAGACACAGTAGTTAGCAGCGTATTTACATGCAAAGAGTGGCAGTTTCTTGAGGGCACTATTTTTATTTTATTTTGTTGTGCAGCTTAGTTTATGATCCTGTACACTGCTTTACACTCCAAAAAGAGTTGTTATTCAATTTGCATAACCTTTAAGGTGATGTACCTCAAGGTATTTTGGATTATAAGGACAATGAAAGAGAGAGCCAAAGGCTGGGCTCACAGCAGCACTGTCTGTCTGTCTGGAGGCCAAGGAGAGTTAAGACATCACATTACTGATGACACACACGGATACTACTACACACTAAACACCCAGCCTTAGGCCATGTCCTGCACACACACACACACACACACACACACACAAACACACACACACACAAACCACCACACTAGGTTTTGTCCATGCACTTCCACACCCACACTCAAATACACAGACACACACAGAGATACCTCTAGCAGGAGCCAAGTCTCCATGTTGCTGGCGAGCTCCACACAAAGGTATGCCCACCTCTGGCTTGGATCAAAAGGACTGCGCTAAATCCTCTGGCCAGACACACACACACACTCTCATTCGTGCACGCACACACACATACACACACACAGACACACCACACATACAAAGCACAGACGTGTACAATATTTCCCACCTATTGCTAGACGAGATCAAAAAGAGCAATTTTTTGCTTTTAGCTTATAGCATGAATCAAGACACAGTACACAGACATACATGTACGTACACACAGACACACACACGTCCAAACCTGTGACAGATCAAACACTTCAAGTCAAGAGTGCACACCTGCAGCAGGAAAAAGACCTTGGATTTACTGAACAAGTGCAGCATGTGCTCTAACACACGCACACACACACCCATGCACACAAAGAGACAATTTTATATTTCTGCTCATCCCAGCCTGACCTCAGTAATATTCCATGACTGGAAATTCACTATGCAAAGATCCCATTCAAATAGCTCAATGGCCCAGCCACAATCAAAACACACACAAACAAACAGAGACGGAGTCTCAGCCAGGTGCATGAGGTAGGGAGTGGCATGTGGAGGGGGGACACTTTTGATGTTCTGTCACTGAACAATCTCCTCTCCAAATTACTCCAGTAGTGAATACCACATCAAAAAGGCCAGAAACCACGCTCAAAGCAGAGGAGGGGGAGAGAGAGGGAGAGAGGAAGAGGGAGAGAGAGAGAGAGAGAGAGAGAGAGAGAGAGAGAGAGAGAGAGAGAGAGAGAGAGAGAGAGAGAGAGAGAGAGAGAGAGAGAGAGAGAAACAGGCTTTGGTTTGATGCAGAGCATTTCTCCTAGGATTTGATAAGTACACGGTTTAGAGAAACAAATTTATGACTGGCAGGTTGCCAGTCCTGAGCCCAATACAGTGCTCCAGACTAACTTTTTTACATTAGTTGCACAGGTGCACCTACCTTTTTCATTTGGATGCACCAGCACATAATTTCGGCACACCCAAAATTTTTCATCATACCTTTTGGCACCACAATAATACATCATAAGCATTAACTTTTTCTTAGTTCCCAAACATATGTTTAATTTCTTAACAAATACAAATACACCACAATAGTCTTACTGTAAATGTCCACAGGAAAACATGGCTTTAAAACACAGAAATGGTCTTGAAAAAAAAGTTTGGGCCCTTTAAATGCTTACTGAATCATATTTCAATCATAATATTCATATCTGAACAATAACTATTTAAACTTGTTGCACATCTTATTTCTTTTTAAACTAGACTTATTGGGGCTATTATGTATGAGTGTAACAGAGAGGGGTTGCACTGCTGGTCACACACTTGTCATGGCACAGGATGTGTTTCTTGGAGACACTGTGCTTTCTTTTTTTTCTTTCTTTTTTTTTTTTTTTTTTTAGACAGTCACAGTGGAAAGACAGGGCAGAGAGAGGGGATGACGCACAGCAATGGGTCTGGACCGGATTCGAACCCAGGCTACTGCGGTTTAGCCTGAGCATTACATGGTATGTTCTCTGCATGGTCAAGCACCAGGGCATCCCTGAGACAGTGAGCTTTTTTAATCTTTAAAGTTGGAACATCAAAGCTCTGACAGCAAAAGCACTGTTCCAAGCCATGCTTTGGCCACACTGTTTGCAATAAATGCAATGCACAATATGGGAAACAGAAATTGGACAAGCCATTCTTTGCAAAATGCATATGTTTTGGCCTTTTTCTGTGTGGTAGGCTCTAGCTCTGGCTCAGGTTCAGAGTCAGATGAGGCCATCTCTGCCAAAGATGTTGCGTCATGATTAGGCATCTTAGGACTGAGGCCAGGGGATGGCATTGTTAGCTTTTCGTTTTGAATTACTGGTATGTGTTAAGGTCGTGATGGTGCCTGAGAAATAGCGCAGCGTGAACACCAGAAAGACAGTGACTCTCTTCACCTCTAACAACGACGGTGAAAAGTGCTTTTGAGCTGGGCACTTATCTCTCAACTGATCTAGTGCTGCCATTTGCTGAATGACAGTGTAAGGCAATATTTTTAAAGGCTGCATCCACTGGGTGCGTGAGTGCGTGCGTGCGTGCGTGCGTGCGTGCGTGCGTGCGTGCGTGCGTGCGTGCATGCATGTATCCCTTTCTCCAACTGCAATTATTCCCACAGGTTGTTTCAGTAAATAGGAGCATGTTCTGAGATTGTCTTGTTAAAGCCACAGGAAACTGAAATCTGTGGTCTTTCTTGTGTTATGCTGTCTTTTTAACTTTGGAATTCAATAAAAATTGCCACATCGTAAAAAAAAAAAAAGAAAGTAGCATTCCTTGGCCTATATGAAGAAAAGCCCTGTAATGAAAATAATTCTAATTTAACCACAAATGAGTTAAGTAGTAACAGTGGCTAAAATGGGTCATCCTAACCCATTTATTATATTTGCATTAATAGACTTTAAAGATTTTTACATCTGAATTACACATAACCTACAGTATGCATTTATTTTGTGGCATAGTAAATTTGAAACAAAATCTTAAATTAATGGTGATGCTTGTAAATTTATTCAGCTGGCATTAACACGGTGCTGGCCTTGAAATGGCAGCATTTCAGAGGCAGTGTGGAAGACGTTTTACAATAGTCACAGTGCATCAGCACTGAAATTTCATGGTTTGAATCCCTTTGTCTTATGTTCATCCTATCATTCTATAACTTGCAAGGTTATCATCAATATCATTTTGATTAATGCAGATTTAAGTTGTCATTCATTTGTAATTTTAACCGTCTCTTTTTTTCTGTGTGGGTTAGATGCAATACTTGATTCAAAGGATTCTTTTAGGTAAATGATGAATACTTCTGTACGTGCTTAGTCTGTCTAATGCTAACTGATACACAACCTTTCTCTTGCTTTTTCTCACTCATTCATTATAGGACAGAGAAATTTCACAGTTTCGCTAACATCTCTCCTTTTCATGATAGTTCTCTGGAGAAACCAAACTGAAATTTAAATGCATACAAGTATTAGGAGTGAATATGTTTCAGGCAAATGCTTCTTTGGAGCAACCTTCACCTACAAGTACAGTAGGTGTCCTTCAACTGTAAATGCTATTGAGTCATGATAAAGTAATCTGTGGGATAATTTTCCACTGACATTTGTCTCATTCATAGGTGGGAAGTCTAAGCATGACTCTGGGGAGGAGGCGAATGATGCCCAGGGAAGATAATAGCTATCATGACTAAGTTTTCAATTACATAAACTATGACTGTGTAACATGAGGCAGTGCAAATTCCACTAACATTTTTTCCACATGTGAAACTAGGTTGTTATTGCCTAGATTACAGATAAATTCTCATAATGCTTGCCAGCTATCTCTCTGTCTTTTTCTGCAGTATTTGTGTGTAGCCTATACAATTTTGCGCTGTTTATTACTGCCATTGCATCTCAGTTCTGAGAATTGATTTTCAATATGGTGAAATTCCACAAAATGTGCTACATATGATGAAACTGTCACAGCAACTCTGCTTCATTTCTTTGTTTTGGTCTTCTCTTTCTCTGGCTGTAATGCAGTTTGTTTCAAAACAGTGCAAATTCTTAGGAAAAAAGATATTACTATTCATCAAATCAGGGGGTATCTAAAAAAACAGCAAACAGTGCAGAGCAGTGGTGTGAGATAAAAATACTCCATCTCCAAAACAAGAACAAGGGACCATTGTGTCAAAGTTATGCTTTTTGGATGTTCAAAGATATATTATCTCCCAAACCCCTGTCACATTTTGACAAGGTGTTGTGTGTAGGGATGCATGATATATGAGAGGCCAATATATTATCCGCCAAACCAATCAGCTCTAGCTGTTCAGGAGGGAATAATCAGAGTGGGCTATAAAGTCTTGGGCAATCACAACTGAATTTATGTCTAATTAATCAATTCAGCATATCCCTTATTAACTTACAATACATATTTTTATTTATTTATTTTATGTCTTATTCATCAAGTAAAGCACTCATATCGGCCACTGTATAAATTGTTTCCAGTGGTTCCCATACATAGGCTTTACCTCGAGGATTTTTCATCTTAAATTTAAATTTGTCACATTAAGATCATATTATAGACAGCTGGGTGTGCAACTAAAAACAGACCAGATCGCCAATAGCAATGGACCACATCAGACAAAAGTGTCCTCTTATGAAAACAAGTTTGCTTCAAACTCAAATGTAACCAGTGCACAGTGTCTGTAAACAGTATCTTCAGATGTGTAAGATGTGTAAAACTAACCATCTGCCCAACCATATTCACCTCTTGATTCCACTCGACATACAGCTCTCACTGCAGGTGAGGAGAACTAATAAATCAATAATCTATAACAGGATGTGACATAGCCTGAAATTAAGTTACAACATCCTTCAAAACAAGTCCTTATTTACTGCATCTTTCCTACACTGTGGTTATAGTTTCAACTTGTTTTAAAGAGCAAAAAGGTTAAATTATGGGGTATCTTTGCAAATATCCATCATTCCAAGCATCTGATCATCAGTTATCATTATTGAGCCAGAAACTCCTAATCAATGCGGGTAGTTTTGTGCATATGGTTTATTATTCTAGTTAAAGTTTTGTTATTCCTTGCTTTTCTTGTCCTTTCTCTCAGATGCTGTAGTGAGAAAATACTCAAAGGTCTCAAAGGGACAGCTGAGACAAGTCATTAATTCCAAGTTGGCTGAAATTAGATTCCACCAAAAACCAAGATGACCAATTCAGTAAATGAAAAAATGATTGATGGTTACTGTGGTTGTGTGACTCTTTTTTTTCATAGCATTTGCATATCTGATTATTTAGTACATATTCACAAGAAATGTAATGCCTAATGCCTGATGGTTATGTAAAATAAGCATTTAAATGTATGTGGTTAGATATTTAATCATATTTATAGTAATATATTTGAAAAGCATATGTGGTAATATAATTATACATTTATGAATTTTTGTACAAATATTTTATTTCACATATTTTAATGTCAAATATAATCTATTTTTATGGAGTATATATTCTCTGTATGGATAATTGGACAGTTCTTTTCCTTAAACTTACCACAGGTTTTCACTGGGCAGGTTTACTGTGACACAATCTCACATATTAAGAGGCCAGAATGGCACTGAAAATTAAGAGAAATTAGGAAAATTCCACCCCACACCCACCAGAGGGGCAATCCGTGCTACATCCAAATGTGAAAGTGATCAAAATACCTATGGCTAGAGTTTCAGCATGTCTACAGATTACTTTAGCATCCTGTGTCGAAGAGGTCATTAGAGCAACTTAATATTATTGGTCTCACACTGAGTGAAAGAAAAGAAACAACAGACAAATAGAAATGGTGGAGCCTGTTTCACTTCCACAACTATTTTTCAATATTCTTACAGCTGACATAGCACATCAGGGAGAGAAAAACTATTTATGGCCACAACAGAGCCATGTACAGGTGGTGTGCTGTTGATAATGTTAATTTGGCTAATCACTTGGGGCGAGTTAGCCAGGTGTTTACAAGCTATTGTTAGGCAATGTATAAGTAAGCCAACTTACTTACACACTGAAAGATTTATCTTCATTACAGCACAAGTGTTAGCTTACTCTAAAGATTATTTAACTTGCAGCAATACAATTTCTTAACTGAAACTGACAACTGGATATTTAACTCACCAGTAACACCTTCAACATTTCAAGTCTTATTGCGTGAATTTATTTTATCTTCTTAATTTAAACTTGATTCTGGACTTGTTTTTAGTTTTCTCACCAAACAACAGCTTTGGGGCATTTTTCTAGCATGGTAATACATCAAAATCACAAAGAGACACAGTCACATATCAAACAACCAAAACAGGCAACACTCATTTTCAGGTTGTGGTCAGCAACTAGTGGGGCCTGTTTTGGCTATTTGATAATCTGATCAAGTGCAGCCCTTCATCAGTGAACTGATCACTGTGCATGCAGAGCCTGCTGTCACTAGCAACAAACTCTGTGTATCCAAAATCTGTGTATCCAAGAATCCTTAAATCGGACAAAAGTATGTTTTATCAGACAGACTTTTATTGTAGATTAGTCATGGAAAATGAGAACCTTGCAAGTATTCTTTTTTGTCAAGCAGCAAAAAAATTGCATGACATATTTTAGTTAATTTGCCTTACTTTACATCACTCATCCTACTATGTGACTTTTGCATGTGCACATCACAATGTCAACAAAATCTGTTAAGGTTTTGGCAGATTATGTTTGTTTTTCCCAAATTCTGTGCTTCATTTTTTTCTGAATTCTGTGTTTTACAATTTAAGCATATTTTGTCTGTGACACAACATTGCACTATTTTTTTTTTATCAAAGAAAGTTCTTCAATGTGTTTGCACTTCTGAGAGTTTACTGAAGTGATGAGCTCTTCTTGCTAGTACATTGCCTCTGTGTGTGTGTGTGTGTGTGTGTGTGTGTGTGTGTGTGCGTGGGTGTATGTGTGTGTGTGTGTGTGTGTGTATGTGTGTGTGTGTGTGTGTGTGGAAAAAAGGCTCAGCCCCACCCTGTGAGGCTGCAGCAGTGTGCATGTAAATGACATTAAAACACAGTAGACTCAGCATAGTTTTTTTTCTGTTCATTCGGCTTAGGCGTGAAGAAAAAAAATGCTTCTTATGTAGGGAAAATACTGAAATTCATAAACTACATCCACATTTTGGCAAACTCCCTCTATATTTTCTACATCATCATCATGATAGGGCCCTTCTGTAATGATATATCACGCAGCCCTAGTATGTCTGTGATTAGTTGTGCAGCCTTGCCTGTACCTAGCATCAAACTGTGCAGTACAGATATTAAAATATGAGTCTGAGCCAACCATGTGTTTCTGTCTGCCTGACAACCCTTCTATCTGTCTGTAGTCCTATTTGCTTTGTGATATCTTGTAGTTCAGTCAATCAATACAGTGCATGTTTTTTAAGCGCTCTTCTTTATTTGGATGTCTCACTGTAGATCCACCTTCAAAAGTACAAGATATGCTTTAGTGTCATAACCCCCCCCCCCAACCTTCACACATGCACACAGAGTGGATCAATAGAAACCTCCTCCCACTATCTTACATAATAAACACCAAGACCTAAACAGGCAAACAGTTTTCATTCTACCTGAGTGGCCCACAACAATGGATTCATAAGCCCCTAACGGGGAGACATTGAGGGAAGAAAGAAACAGAAACGAAAAGGAGGAAAAGTGATGCCGAAAGAAAAAATCAAAAAAAAAAAAAAAAAAACAAAGAGAGAAAAGAAGCAAGTCAGAGAGGGAGCCAGAGAGGCAACTGAGTGTATCCCACATGGCTCATATTTCAAAGCTGTGCACAATGTTTCTAGGGACAGCTTCTGCAAAATGCATCTTCCCACAACACACATGCACACATGCACACACTTACACACGCAAAGCTTATTATTATTATTGTATCCACACCTTTTATTTTACATATAATTGGTCTTCAAAGTGCCGTGTCACACACGCAACAATGACAAATCATCATCATAGCACTAGGAAACAGCCTAACTAACCTGAATAACCTCACCAACTCAACTTATAGGTTCAACATGTATTGTCCACTGCAACAAAGAGCTATCTAATGGTGTGTGTATGTCTATGTGAGGAACACAAGGGTAGATGCACCTGCTGTACCCCTCACACACACACACACACACACACACACACACACACACACACACACACACACACACACACACACACACACACACACACACACACACACACGGGTGGTTATTTTCCATTAGTAGTCTCTGGCTTCTCCTCTATCACTGCCACTTCAACTGCTGTGAGAACAAAACACTTAGGACAGATAGACGGTTAGCATCAATCTGACAAACACGTACACACACACACACACACACACACACACACACAAATCTCTCAGCATCACATATGTAGTCCACAGTCCTGTCAGAGTAAAACCTCTAGGTCTCCACACAGTCACACACAGACACACACACAAATTTCCTCTCTCTTACTCTGTCTCTCTGTCCCTCTCTCTCTTTCTCTCTCCCTCACACACACACACACACACACACACTCACACGCGCACGCACGCTTACACACACACACACACACACACACACACACACACACACACACACACACACACACACACACACACACACACATACACACACACACACACACACACACACACACACACACACACACACACACACACACACACACACACACTGTCAGGTGGCTGTGGAAGAGTGGTGATTTGTTCCTCCTGACAGACAGGAAATAAGGGAGTCGACCAGGGACATCACTTCCTCTCAGATCTGACTAACCTGACATCTATCACACACTCCCTCTCTCTCAAACACACACTTTTCTCCTCTATCTTTTGCTCTCCTATACACATGCACCTGTGTACGCAAACACACACAAACATGCACATACACACATGTGTGCACATTTGCACACACATCCATCAGGTTGCTAACTCTCTCCTAAGGTCTTTCAAATTCTGGCTTCTTTCATGTGTGTTTGTATATGTGGGCAGAGATAGAACATCTTTCCAACTGTTCTGTAACTAACATTAGCTTTAGGAAATATTAGAGGGAGGAAACACTTCAGATGCCTTGGTTGCATCCAACAATACAGCAGCATGCTAGAATATTTCTGGCAATAAACAGATTACAATACAACTGTTTCACAACTGTTTCAATATTTTCTTATAAGAAAAATTTATGAAAAACATTGCTAGAGAGAAAGGAGGGCTGCCAGTGGGAGATTATAAACAAGATTCAAAAACAGAAGTAAGACTCACAAAGAAAAGCAAACAGGCAGAAAGATAGTTGGAGAAGTCACTGTAAGGTTGTGCATCATGGGGGATGATAATCAGTTAGATGAGGCTCTAATTTCTCCCCTCCTCGTTACAACGTGGTTAAGCAAATCTCCACATCCGCTTTCACTGCTTGACACTGATGAGAGAGAAGTGGCTGTGTGAGTGTGTGTGTATGTATGTGTGTGAGAGGGAGAGAGACTGCATGCTAGGCTATTTCATTTGGGTTTTCCAATCAAGTTCAGAACTCTTTCGTCTCAAAGCCCCACGTCAAAACATCCAATCAATGACCATAGTTCTCTAGAGCACACAGCCAATGGTCCAATCATCATCAAGCTCTGGCCTTGCTCAGCCTATTTCCATGTCACATCAAACCTAATCACACTGATAGATCCACTCTAATTGGGTCAGCATATCACTGTACGCCTTGACCTAGTTGGAAGAGAAGGCCACCTATAAACTCATAAGTAACTAAACTTTAGTATGTGATGTGGATGACAAATTATGACACACAATGTGTGTTTTAGACTAGAGGGAAACTGTGTTGGTTCAGTGGCTAGGATACATGTGTGACATTTCAATGCCATTACCTTGGGCAAGATCAGAAATAATGATGCAGTAGGCAGCACTTTTGTGACACTTTGGCTACTTATGGATCACTTTCATTATCCACATTAGCAACTGGAACAAAATCACTCCTAGAACTGCAGCACAAGGAAACCTCATAACTCAAACTCCAATTTTGGTGATATTTGTTCTAATGATATTCATAGCTCTCTGTGGGTTGAGATAATATGATATTGCTAAAAAAGCCTTAGCCTCTGAAAATCTGACATATTGGAGATAAAGGTTTTTCAGCTGACATGATTTTATGGGTAACAGAGGAGAGTTTTGCTGGACACCGCATGCCACTCGAACATCTGCTTACAGTAGACAACATAGTGTTTGTATTTTGGTTCATGTCTGGTCCCTTTTTTGCCATCTATGTGAATGAACAGGAATTCTGGCTCCAATATGCCAACTGCTTTGTTTGTTCAATATGTGAAACCATGACATTCGAAATGTCACAGGGCTCATTTATCCATTATCTGCTATCTATTTCATCATGTTTTTTGTTTTATTATTTTTTTAACAAACAAACCAGATGCAGATGTTGTGTGACAAGAGCAATCTGTCTATGTTAAACACAAAATCCAAAGAAAGTTAATGCTAGCAAGTTTTCAGATTGTTTCACTATGGCTTCAAAGCTGGTCTACATCAGTCTTAACAAATAAGACAATCAATATTAAATCCAAAGAGTTTCAGCATAACAGTCAGTGTTGGCACCAGGCTAGCGAGCACCAAACATGTAATTGCGCTTACATTCTGAAACAGACTGAATTGCGCCTATCGTTGGCTTGATGCAGACTAAATTAGATTCAGGATCAGGCTTTGTCTATGTCCACAATGAAACCGTAAATCAATCAAACAGCTGTGAGGTGGAGCCTATGAGCTGACAGGGAGGCAGTGAGGGCAAAGGGATAAGTTATGAATAAGGTAGGGAGGATGGAGAGGTGAGTAGATGAGTGGAGGGGGGGGTTGGGTGGAAGAGGTGGGAGAGACAGTAAAATGCTGCCGTCACTTAAACTCTAAAATGAAAGATCGATGAGCTTATTTAAATGTGCTCCCAGAGACGAGAGTTGGCTCGTATAAAGCCCGGCATTTATGAGGAGGGGTGTGGGCATCGATTGACTGAGAGAAAGAGAGAGACAGAGAGAGAGAGAGAGAGGGAGGGAGGGAAGGGGGAGGGCGGTTTGGAGGTTGGGGTGGAGAAAGATCAGGGGGATCAGCTTGGCTCATGAATTTCATCCTTTTCCTCCAAAAATAAAACGTCCTAATGAATGCCGGGTGAGAGGGGTCGACACCTGGAAAATCTACAGCCTTCGACTGGCCGTCTGGCACAGCTGATCAAATCAATATGCCCCCCTCTGTTCCATTCCACTTCTTCACCTCCTGGCACACACATACACAAACACACCTCCCCTCACCAGCCACACACACACCTAAACATATCACATCTCACAGTAGGAGCCCCCCGTCAGCCAAGAGATTGTGGTGAGGTGGTGGTGGGGGGGGGGTGTTGCTGGTACTGAGACCTTGACATTAGAGAGAGGACGGAGCTGACTCTGCAGCCACACCATCCCCGTGTCCCTGCCTCTTCCTCCTCCACAACACTTCCATGAGGAGGGAGGGAGGAAGATAGAGGGTGTGAGGAGTGGGATGAGAAGCGAGAGCAGAGCAACTTTTGACACACACAGAGGTGTTGTCATACCGTCACCATCGATTGAACTGCAGGCGCTGCTTTCTGAGTGACAGCCGGAGAGCGCTGTATGCCCCCCTCCTCCCTTCGCTCTCCTCTCCCTCCTTTTCTTCCTCTCACACCATCTCTCTTCTTTGCCACACTAACTCCCTCCTCCTCTATGCTCCCTCTTTCACACTCGTGCAGACACTTTCCTCCACTTGCTTGGCTCTCACACACATTCTACACACATTCACAAATAGCAACCCCCTAATACCCCCTCCACACACACACACACACATTCCTAAGGCCCCTCCTCCTCATAACACCATGTCTCAGACTTACATTCTGCTCAGCACGCCATCTGTGACCCGGAGAAAACTGTGTGTCGACACCACTCTGACCTTTTCTGTGCTTTTGTTGTGCCGGTCTGACACAATCCCATGGGGTAAACACACACACACTCACAGAGAGAGGAAAACACACAAAAAAGCACATTTTCTCTATGTGTCTCTCTACCCACAACAGAAATGCACAAAAAGCATGTAATATGACAACATTCAATTTCCACCAGTGGCACTGGACAGGAATCAGTATGTCATGAGATCAATCCTCTTTCTTGTTGGATTCGGATGATAACTCTGCACACCAACGGTCACAGATAACCGTCATCCACAACCACGAGTCACTGACTGATCTGGACAACTGCGGACGCAACAGGGTCAGCACTGGGCTAATAGGAAACAAGTTAAATTAATATTCTGTGTGTGTGTGCCTGCGTGTGCATGTGTGTCAATTCAAGAGCCATAGATAAGCAGGTCATTGACTAAGAGGGGGATTATCAGTGCTTGGTAACTGTAACACAGCCCCTCTTTTCACAATACACACACACACACCGCCTTAATCCTCAAACCCTATACATCATCATTAACAACATTTGCACATGCACAAGAGCTGTATAGGTTCATTTCACCCCTCCTCTCTTTCTCCCCCTCTCCCTCTCACACACAAACAACCTTCAATCTGGTTTAGCAAAATCGTGACTTTATTCACATGTCAAAAACAATAGAGATGCCTTTCTACAAATCACCCCGCTCCCCTCCTTCTCCCTTCCTTGCCTACAAAAATGCACAGACCCATCCCAACTATACAGACAAATTGCTATGCTTGGTCTAATACATCATACTCTCATTTCAGTTTAGGAATCATCATCTTACTTTTCCCCTGTTCACCACGGTCCTGTGACAAATGAGCCTGTCACTAGGTGTTTTCACAATGCACAATGCAAGATGAACAGGGCCATTTAGTCCCACCTTCAAAAAAAACACACACACACACCTCTGAATGAATCTATAGACATTTTGGGTGCCACTTTGGCGCATCTTATAAAAGTAGGCTAGATTAGGGCTCCGGGGGGTTCAGCTCCTACCTTGGGCGTGCAACATGTGGCAACTGCTGCCGAGGAGGATCAGGAGAAGGAGAGGCAGACACTGGCTCCCACTCCGGGGTGTCCCGTTCCCTGTCATCACCCTCCTGTCTTCCGCAGGTCCCTCCACACGCACCGGGGATCCCTCGGGGCAGTCGGCGCACCTAATTCCCGGTTTCATCATGCGGGACAGGTGCTTGGAGAAGATCTGGTTACAGTTAGTGTCCGTGGCCACTTGTGCTTTGCTGCTGTCACTCTCTCTGCCCTTTTCACTGGAAGCACCAAGTCCTGGGAGAGAGAAAGGGAATTCAGCACCAGCCGAGCAGTTCGCCTCCTTCTCCGGGCTGTGAACCGCTGTTCCGAGCGCTGGGAGTCCCGTCACGCCGCGGACAAGCCCCCCGCACTCAGTGCCGTGCCCGGGGCTCCAAAACTCACCACGCAGCGGGAAAGACACCTCTCCAGCAGCAACACTTTCCCTCACTGCCTGCTTTCCCCGTATAACAGCAGAGTAATCTCCTGTGACTGTGGCTGGTCCCGTACGTTTCTGCGCCCTGCGATATCTCATTTTCATTTGGATTGATCCGAACGCAGAATTAATACATTTGAGTGTGTTTTAGACTTATCGGCTTATTTCTCTGCTATAAACCATAAATCCGCGCTTGTTTTGATGTCTTCACCGGGGATTTGCCCCGCGGATCATTTGGCTGTTTGACGTTAGACAGTATTAACAGGGGGGCAATACAACATGTAAATTATCCATCCATGCTTATTGTGTGGACTGTTATGTGTGCTCACAAAAAAACTCAATTTCGGTAATTGATTGTGTGAAAGCCCCTTGTTGTGTTTGGGGTCTGCAAACAAACCGGACAGAGTGCCGTGGGGTCTTTTCCAAGTGCCGTGTTTGAGATGCTTGTTATCCAAGCCGACCCAAGTTAGATAGGATATCCTAATTAACTGTTAACCCAAGTTAGCGCGGGTTAAAAAAAAAAAAAAAAAAAAATTTATCCCCAGACGGAGTAGCTGCCTCTCCCGGGGGAGACAGCTTAGCCTCGGATACTGGTTAAGCTAACTTGCAGGGGTGCGCTGCGTCTCGGGTTACGGGAGCAGCGAGACAACAGGTTAACACAAACAAAAACACATTTCTTCAAGTTTCTCAGCACGTTGTTTGGTAACTAAACGAGATGTTTACGACTGAAGACGAGTTCGTGGGAAAGCATGAAGTGAGCCACACGGTAGGTTTGAAGAGAAAACAGACGTTAAGAGGAAACGTTACTCTCTCACTGCTGCTGCTGTTGCTGTTGCTGCTGCTGCTGCTGCTGCTGCTGCGACACCGGAGCCCCTCGCTTTATCCCGAGTCTTCAACCGTGCTCCGAAACTGTCCGCTGGAGGAACAAAAGCGAATAAAGCGACACTTCAAATCCGCCTGGGGGTACTCCGCTCAAAATAACTCTACCTTTATTTCAATTAACGGTGTTTTTCCCGCGTTAAAGTCCCTTGTTGAGGCTTTGGGAGCTGACTGGACCGATGCGTCTCCTCCAACTGAACACCTGCCACCCTCCCCTCTCTCGGCACAGACTTGTGGGGAAGAGGGAGGACTCCTATTTTGCTCTGTTGAAGTAAGCTATCGCGTTTTCAGCCATTCGCGAAAGCATAAGCATATGAGCAACATCAGCTTGGGAATGAAAGTTTTTGACAAATATCATCCCCACTCCCTCCCTATTTTCTCTCTCTTGCTCTCTCTCTCTGTTTTTCGCTCACCCCCTATCTCTCCATCCCGAACTCAAAACTAAACTTCCATTCACTATCACCCCCTGTCGCTGATTGGTCGAAGGTGGCGTTTCTGCGGTTCCTATTGCTCAATCCGAGCCGAGGGGCGGGGTTCAGAAACCAGCTCCCTCACCAGAACGCGGTGAACGGCGCCCCCAAACCCGTACATGGGGAAACAAGATCCATGTGGGGTTCCCAAGTTTTGTTTTTTTTTTTTTTTTTTTTTCGTTTTTTTTTTTTTTTTTCTAAATAGACCCCTATTCGGCAGGGTTTAGTCATTTAGTCAGCAACGCCATCCGTGTGAGTTGTTGTTATTACATATTATTTAATAGATAATTTCATAACTGCAAAAACTAGGAGGGAAGTAAGGGGTGCCTGTGAACCCTATCAACAAAACAGATATTTTTTATTCATTGCCTCACTGTGCCAACTTCTAGGATATTCAGCTATATTAGTATGGACCCCTGGAAGCCTCTCAAGGGCCTCCGGTGGTCAGCACACCTCACTTTGACAATCACTGCGTCACACTGTGGCCCTCTAAACGTCATAGCATGTAAATAGATTTCCTCCAGGTCCATCAATATACAAATTGGCTGCAGGAGACTATGGACAGCTACACGCAAGAGTAGGTCATCGCTTCATTATACAAAATAACCGCCTGGAGCTGTACCTTAGTACCCGCTATAACCTAGTTCCTTCCATAGTGAGGGTCATTAAATGCCACATTAATATTAAAGCCTACAACACAGTGACCTTATCTTTTATTGCCTCTATAAATCCACAGAGACAGTCTCTCCTTCCCCCGAGTGGCCAAATAGTCTCCCTAACCCGTCTAGCCATCCCCAACACACTCGCCTCTGACCCCTTGACCTGAGCTCATTCGTTTTTCTTCCCGTTGAAGCTCATCCGCGAAGATTACCATCCTTTCCTGTCCTGTAAAGTGGAGGTGCTACTACCTGGAACTTCACAGGAAAAGTTTTGGGACCTCGTTCAGTATACCAGCCGCTGCTGAACCTGCAGTGCCAAACCCTGGGAGCTGTACTCCACTCAAAATTCTCCTTCAAATTCTACATCAATTCGCCCACCAAATTCATCTTCTTCCAGTTCCAACCCCACATGGTGTCTCCAGCAAGGTCTTTGATTGCGGTCGATATGTCAAGAACCTTGCTGCCAGGGTTCTTATAAAAATTTTGCTTGGCCTCAAACACTCCACTGACCCCCTGTCAACCATTGTATTTCCTTGGAGATCTTCTTCCTTCATTACAAGGTGCTAAAAATTGAGGCACCTGCACACCTGGATGAACAGCTGCATCCTCCCAGCCTGGTCCTGTGGTCTCCTGGAAGGTCTCTTGGAAGGCTGGCCTACTTGCATACCCCTAGTCAACCACCCCCTACTCCAATGCACCAGAGATACTGCTACTTGTGAAAAAGCAGAGGGAGACTGCTTTTAAAAATGTGGATGTCTGTCAGTTGCAATAACACACACTTACCTGTTCAGCCTGTCTGACGCATAGCTACAGCCTTCACTTTCATTTGTGTGTAGTAATCATTTCTGGCATCGTTCATTCTCTGCTTTGTGTGGTTCCACAGAGGCCTTGAATATAAGCAAGGCAGCTTGAAATTGAATATGTAGTCATAGTTTTAATACAGTGATACTTCTGTTTGCCCTATGGCCTCTGCTTTCTGTTTCTTCCAACCTTTTTAATGATGTTTCATATTTCCCAGCACAACTCCTCTATGAGCCCATATATCCAATAAAGCTGTCTCATTTACTTTACTCCAGTCTCTATCATGTTCCAGTGGAGGCAGGTCATGGATATTATTGCAGTAATGATATGTGAATGAATGTAAGCAGCATTTTAACACATTTAGCTGCAGGGGAAAATATTCTCTAGAACTGACCTGAATTATAAATTGAAAGAAGGCTGAAACTTCATAAAGAGTCTGTGGTAATAAGCTGTCCAAATTTTACCCTGCAGTCTATAAAGCACGCACTACAAGTATGAGACTTGTATTAGAAACATCCCAAAGAAAAAGCAACGATTTTGGAGGGGAACTTAAAAATTCAGTTTAATTATTAATATGATATTCTTGCACAGCCTAGTCAGTACTTATGAACATGAACAACTCTCCCAAAGGTAGAAACCACAGAAACGAGACTCTAATTTGTGATAGTCTGCTGGAATACAGCCTGGAGCTGCTCTATTGACAGTGAACAGGATACATTTATTTATTTATTTATTTATTTGCAATCCATTGTTTGCCTCAACTTTTAGATATTAATTAGATTTAGCTTGCATTTCTTTTCCATGTGTTGCTACTGGTGAAGCCTCTTTGAGTAATATTTCGGACTCTCACCCTTTATTCTGAACTGTTAATGTGACTGCTTCAGTTATTACAGCATTCTTTGAAAATAAGTTCAAAATTGATGGACTTACTGTTAAGCTTGCCATTGCTGGTGTTGATTTCTATGATTCACACAATCACACACAAACACACACATTGGCCTTCACACACAGTCAATGATAGTTGTAAAGTTTGATATGTTTATTGTTTGTTTCTGTTCTTAACTTGAAAAGTAATGAAGCTACTATTTACAGTGTGTACAACTGCTTTAAATGTAATTTGTCTGATCCTAGACTTACTGAAAATGACACTTCCCCATTTTTACCTAAATGTACAATCTGACAAGGGAGGCACTCAGTTTGTCTGGAGGTCTGTATTATTCAAAAGAATACACTTGGAAAGAAAATTTCAACACAGACAGATACCAGAGGGCTCAAATAATTTATTAAAACATCACAAGCGTGTATAAGTAGATTTTGGGAATTGTACTAGATAGTCTTCCATAAAATGTCCTAAAATTGCTGACTAAAGGTTTGTTTGAATTTGTAATTACCTCTGCTAAGGAGGCAGTGTAACTGTCCTGTCTGTCTGTCTGTGCGACTGTTACCAACATATGTTAAAAACTTCTGAGCAGATTTACATGAAACTTTGTAGAAAGATCAGTCCTAAGCCAAGGCAGAGCTGACTACATTTTCACAGTGTTTAATAAGTGATACCTGGGCATATAAAACCTCGTTTAAAAGCTGAGAAACTCCAGAATAGATTGGTGTCGCCTGTTTTGTATTGTTACCATTCATGTGCCAATTCGAAAAAGTAGCAACAGAGCGCCAGTTGTTCACTTTGGGTGATTCAGACTTTCTTCAACCTCCTGTTTCCTGGCGTAAATATTCACCTTAATTTTAGCCCTACCCCTCCCACCACACACACACACACACACACATTTTGTCCTCATAAGGGAGACAAGTATCCCCAACATGACACATCCTCACAGCATTAGTAAAACCTGGAACACACACACACACACACACACACACACACACACACACACACACACACAATGGGCTGTCTGGCTCCAATGTACAGTCTGACTGAGTACTCACAGCTTCTAATTCTGAAGCCAATTTAGCTTCCAATTACCTGTGTATCCAGTACAATTACACTGCATTTTCTACCTTCAAGTTCTCCATAGCTCTCTATCAGCACAGCATCCTGTTGCTGCCTCTTACCCAGAGACAGGAACTTATAATCACACACACACACACACACACACACACACACAAATACACACACGTATACACACCGTATCTTGTAAGTTCACCTCCACAGATGGATATCTACCCTGACATGTGCATGAACATCAATCTCGATGTATCTTCTGTTTCCACAAGTATCTCAACATATTTCTCCCTGACTCTGTTGGTCCTCATATCCATTCTTTCTCCCTCTCCCACACACACACGCGCGCACACACACACACACACACACACACACACAGTGCTCTTGCTCTCTCTCCAACACAGAGTGCAGAAACAAGCCGACCTCCGCAGAGGGCTGTGATAGGGTTGAACGATGACTCCAATCTCTGTTATCCTCTCAGTGGCAAACACTGGGGCTGTCCCCTGTCTCTTTAACACCTGTTTGACTAGGCTAATGACCTCTATCCCAGCATTCTAACACAAACATGCACTCACACGTGCGCACACTCTTACACATGCACGCTGACGCACACACAGAGCTAATGAGTGGCTTCCTGCAGCTCTAGCTGTCATCGTGGTGGAGGGAGATAATGTCAATATTAACTGACCTGTCATAGCACCAGAGTGGTGGGAGGATGCACACAATGGGAAAGTGGCTGTCACAGAGAGAGAGGGAGAGAGAGCCAGAGAAATGCAGAGAATGGTAAGCATAGCTGTAGCTGTGGGACACTGACAAACAGCATCAATCACTTATTCTTGTTGCTTTTAAATCCCTTGCTCCCGCCAATACAGCGGCTATATTTGTAAACTGCTCTTTCACCATTATGCTGTTGCCCTTGGCTGCTGAACATTGAGCAGACCTCAATGTGGCATGTGCGCCACACCTAAGAGGAGTCCACTGGCTCCACAGAAAATGACAGACACCCACTGTTTTGTAGAAACATGAAGAGACAATACAGTGGCCTTTGTGTTGCAATGAAAAAGGATTTGAATACTGCAACAATGTAATGGCGAGGCCCAGTGAAGCAACTGAAGATGCTGATCTCTTGGGTAAATGAAATGAGCTTTGTGTGTGTGTGTGTGTGTGTGTGTGTGTGTGTGTGTGTGTGTGTACATTCGATGCACAAGCATTCATGTGGTCTTTCCCAACCTCTTCATCTGCCCTTTCCCGCGTTCTGTACACTTCAAAAGACAAATGATCACAAGCAAAGGCTCAACATTAAAATGTAATGAACACAGCAAATGGAAATCCGCTTTTCTAATCGAACACATTTACAGTGACCTCATCTGCTGGTGCCTCTGTTTGTGTATGTGTGTAAGTGCATGCATGTGTGCACACCCACACACATGCATCTGTGTGTGTGCGTGCAAGTGTGTAACTCATTGTTTGGTTTCATTGTGGCCCCGGGTGATGCCACATTCCTGTATTTCAGGCAGATGGAAACTTGATCCCTAAAAACCAGTGGCTCCACCTGTTATCCAAGCTATCTCCTGGGGCTGAGAGAGAGAGGGAGAGGGAGAGAGGGTGCACCAGCAAGAAACAGAGGGAACAAGGGCGAGCTGAGGGCACTCGGAAAGGCTTTAATGTGAGGCATGTTAAGGTTGTGAGCAAAGAAATAAAGAGGGGAATGTTGGGAGTTAGGGCACAAGTGTAGCAGAGAGAGTCAAAGAGACAGGGAGGGATGTAGGGATGAGTGTAACACCTGTGGGAGAGACAGGGAGGACTGAAGGCAGGAGTGGAGAAGGATCACTTTTTAGTGAGGCAAGAGGGTGGAAAGGGCTGTGAAAATCAAAGTGTCGGATTTCAGGAGCTCTTTTATGGGAGGAGAAAGAGGAGAAGTGGAAGAGACAGTAGAGAAAGCAGCGGCTATAGAGGTCAGAGAGGAGAAATGATAGCCCACGATTTCAGGGTCACTGTGTGGGCAAGAGCAAAGAGTGGGCAGAGGGAGAGGGATAACACAAAATGCTCACGCTGAGTACTGCTGCATGTGTATGAATTTTTGTTTGTTTTACTTGTTCTGTGTGTGTGCGTGTGTGCATCTGATCTTGTGGCTCCCGCAGTGTGTCATCCCTGTAGCAACAAAGCGGATGATTTATCTGAAGCTCCACCTCACCTCGCCGGGGCTGACTCCTCAGGTGTCCCGCATGACTGCAGGCCCTCTCAGCTGCTCTTAGAGAGAGATGCAGCGCTGGCTGGTGGGATCACACTCTGGAGGGCTGCCTGGAGCACCTGTAATCACACACAACTGTCTGGTGTCACACTGTGGGGGCAGGCGGAGGAGGAGGAGGGCCGCACGTACGCTCATAAATACACACTTGTTAACACACGCAGTGCATACAGTACAAAAGAAAGCAAGCGCATGCACAAACGAAATTCAAATTAGATATGCCAAAAAACAAAAGCAGGCGGTTAATAATTAGCGTCAGTGTGCGTGTCTGAACTTGGATCTGTGGGCTTGTGAAGGCAAGGCCCTCCTACACAAACATGCAATGGGACGCCCAAAGCCACTCCAGGGTGTGGAGGGTGTTATAGTGGTGTGAACAGAGACCTCTGAGAAAGGTAATACGATGCCCAGAGGGGAAAGAGACCAGGAGCTTTCATTTCCCCCCTTTTCCATCTATCCCCCTCTCTACGCCTTTCTACTTCACTGCCCTTTACACGTCCTCCCCCAAACTTATTTCGCTCCCTTTCTCACTTTCCGCATTTCCCCTCTTTCCACCATATATGAATTTCTCCTACCATGTGGGGGATGACAAACATATAGGGACATTGTTATTCTCCCTTAAAGTGATATTTCACTGTAGTGTGACATGATTAGTTTTCAATATGCGAGTGTACCAGGATAACGTCTGAAGTAAGCCTGTATCTCCAAGGAAGAAATACTGCAGTAGTACAGTACAATATGCTTATCTCTCAGGGTGGAATATTTGAGTTCAAACCCTAAAAAATGAGCAAGAATTTGTTGAGGTCAGATCAACAAAATCTTCTAAGAGGAGTGTGCTTATTTGTTTTAGAAAAAAAAGGGAGGGGCGTACTTGAGTTCAGAGCAGGTGTAACTTTGATCAGAGAAGAGTATGTCTGCTTTCCTGACAAAGTGATAAAACATATGAATCTGGACCTGTGGTTGCTAAAACCTAAAAATAAAAAAAAAGTCCAAAAAGTAAATTTTAGTAGGAAATGAGCCGTGGTTTACAGTGAACAAACAGGGTGGAACTGCAGTTTCCTTCACAGATAATTTTGCTTTTAAAGCACTTCGCAAAAATCGTGCTTTCCTTTTATCAGCATGTCCCTGTGTTTTAAGGAAAAAAACCTAAAAATCCTCTGTGGAGGTTCAAGCTAGTGTTAGAGAAATACATGTATTTTCATTTACTCCTACCCACACAAAACTGTGTGTGTGTGTGTGTGTGTGTGTGTGTGTGTGTGTGTGTGTGTGTGTGAGTGAGGGAAAGAGAGAGGGAGAGGGGGTGAGAGAGAGTGAGAAGTATGCGCTCTGCTTGTTGCGGGTCATGCATGTGGTGAAGGCATAGCATCAGAGGCACATATGTATACACACACACGCGCACACACATGCACACACACACACACACACACACACACACACACACACTAAACATGTACACCTGGCTTGGTTGGTCACTGGTGCATGTCAGCTTTACACAATGCCCCACATGCTTCGCGCACATCTGATGCAAAGCTTGCATACAAATATGTATGTGTTAGAAATGCACATCCCCCTACACACACACATACACACATACACACACACACACACACACACACTCACACACACTGACCTTACAGCACTCCTGCTGCTGCCTCTTGCCTGCTATACTTTGCCAAAAGACACATGTTGCCAGCGAGTATTGTCAGACACTGTAAATTGAGAGCGCACATGAAACACCCAACAGAATAGTAAATAATGCAACAAAGAAAGTATAAATTGTGTTTTTATACCCATGCACTCAAGATGTGATGTCGGAGTCAGAGAACATTAAGACCATGTCAACAAATTACAATGACAGTGATGTATTTTATTCTTTGATCTCATCTCTTGGTGTTGATTTAAAAGCCTGATATGCATTTTCACGTTTCTTTAGAAGCACATAATACCTCTGAGCTATATGATGTATTGCAGTTTTTTCCACTGGCCAAATTGTTATTAGCCTCGACCAGAAGTCAAATTTACAACTTCCATGCTGAAACAGGAGCTGACAGTGAGACAGCACAGGGAAAGAGAGAGGAGGAGAGAGTGACACAGATGCTATTCTAGGGATGAGAAATAACAGGAGATATTGCGTCAAACTAAGAAACAGGTGAAAGTTGCAAGATGACAAGACCATCACCTGTTATTTTCTCCTCCTCTTTCCCCTGCCTGGAACACAGAGCCACACTGCCCCCCTCAGGCCATCCAATCATCCATCCATCTCAACTGAGATGTTATGGGGTTTGTTTGGAGTAGAAGAGAATGTGGCATCAAAGGAGATGGTGTGTAATGGATAGTGGGCATATAAATCATTCAATAATATGAAAACCATAACATCAAAACCCAGAAGATACTTCCTCTATACAGACAACAGCTGGAGGGTGGTTTATGCAACAACCTGGGTCAACAGCAGCCGTTGGCATGAATGATCAGCAGAGTGAGAGTGTGAGCTGTCGGGGTATCAACACTGCATCGTTGACTCTTTGGATTGTGATTGGTCAATGAGTGTCACTTGATACCATTCAGCTGATGCAATGTTGGATGAGACAACATCTGTGTTCTGACTGAGCAAATGTGCCACTCCAATCCCGGTAGATGACGCATTACAGTGGCAGAAATGTGAGGCGCGTCCTCCCCTTTCCTGCATATATGTGTTTGTGAGTGTGTGTGAGTGTGTACGTTCGGTTATCACCTTTCAGCCAGGTCACAGGAACCAATCAGAGCCTGTGTGCTCAGCAGCGACTTCTAATGACCTGAGCTTGAAAGAGCACTGTGCCCAGGAAGGCTGGGGGCTGAAGTGGATTTCCATCACAAAATCACACATTATTATCCACACACACAAGCACACACAAGACACACACACATGCGCACACACAAAGCACACATGCATGCGCACATATTCGAACAAATTCACATTAGCCCACAACTGCAGCTGAACACCTGCCCTCTCACCCAAGAAAAGATGTGATTATTTTTTTATTCTTACAACCATTTAGATTTAACATGCAGCTGGAGAACAGTGTGTGTGTGTGTGTGTGTGTGTGTGTGTCTCTGTGTGTATGCGTGTGTATTTGTGGGACTGGTCTCAGCTGCTGGTTCAGAGTCAATTCAATTGAAATCCCTTTATCTCACTATACATCATTCTCTCACTGTTATCTTTGTTTCATAATTCCCTCTATCTCTCTCTCCCTTTCAATACGGAACAGCGGTCTTCAGTCCTGCTCTTCAGGACACCGAGTCCTGCTGGTTTAACTCCAGCCAGCTAATCCAGCAAGTGATTTACACCTGGGATGCCAGTTGGATGTAATTGTCTAGCTGGTAGAACAGAAAACCAGCAGTTCTTTCAATGATGGAAAAATGAGAAGAAAGAATTTAGTTGACCATAATATTTATATAATTTATTTAATATGATATTTATTTCCACAAGGGACAACCAATCATGTCTTGTTGCCATACATTCACACATAGTTAGTTGTGTCTTCTTGCTAGAGACTCGCAAGGTTACATAGGTGCTGGGACACATTAGTTAGCAGATTCTTTCATTGACATTTTAACTTTTTGCATCGCTGGTCTTTTGGAAATGTTCCTGTCCAGATTTGTATGCCAAGGCAGTTGTGGCTTGTATTAATTCAAGCCAACGTTACAGCATTGTGGTCGTTTGAAAACATTCAATAATGTTAGCCAGCTGCTGAAATGCCCTTGTCGGTTAATTTATCACTTATGGTGGCATGATAACCTGCTCTTTCCACTACTGTCATGCAAACACGCTGGACACACACCCTGCCCTGCAGTTCCTGTTCGCCACCCACATGCCCCCAGACACGCCTGGCAGAGGTCTGCACTCTACTGAGAGGATCAGATCACAGTACACTGCTGAAAGGGATATGCATTTTGTGAAAAAGGACTACAAACAGAACTACAGATTCTAAAACCTTGCATTTTTATTTTTACATTTTTCAGTTATGGTAGATTGTGCCTGAAACCCAGTGCAGCTCAGCCCAGCAGACAGTATTTTCTCATTGGACCTGAAGCCTAATTCTGCAACTGGCACCTTACCAGCAATGATGACGTACCCACTTTCCTACTCTATTCATCACAAAGGCTGTTTTTATTTATTTATTTTTTTATTATTATTCATCTCAACACCAGGATTTTTGCTCAGTATTTGGATACACACTTTGGAACTCTTTCATAGTCTGAAAAATCTGGCTGTAATTGTCCTTCAATGTTGCTAACAGACAGTATCTCCACAAATATGGCAAGTGTCTCAAATTTTCCCACTGGTGGCAATAACACAGTTATGCGCACTGAACCCTTTGGCTTGCCATAATAGTCAGCTTTGCCTGCTCTGTGTTTTCCTCTGTGATGATTGTAATTGTGTCAGGAAGTAAGCATCGAGTCAGCTATCTTCCTATCTTATTGACTATCTTTGGTACGGTGGTATGCGAGGACCAGGCAATGGGAGATAAGCCTGTGTTTGGAACCACACATAACAGGGTGAGCCTGGACCGCAGGGCTGGCAAAAGTATGGTGCAAAAAAAAAAAAAAAAAATCATTTTGGCCCAGCAAGAGCTGATTATATGACATTACATTTTGTCTGGAATAATCATATTTTGAGATGCCTCTAGCAAGGCCTATCATACACCAACTGGTCATATTAGTCATAACGCTAATGCCTTAATCTCGTTCTTGCTTGTTACATTTGTAAACAATTAGTGTATGAATCTATTTTTGTAGCCCAATGCCACCATCAGATATACATTTTGAGACCTGATATAAGAGTTGCTTGACTTTCAAACTGTAATTAGCAACAAATTTCACTCTTATAGCCACATCTCTCTCTCTCTCTCTCTCTCTCTCTCTCTCTCTCTCTCTCTCTCTCTCTTTCTTTCTCTCTCTGTCACACACACACACACACACACACACACACACACACATACACACACACACACACACACACACACACACACACACACACACACACACACACACACACACACACATATACACATACACATACATATAGTACCTCTCTGAAATGATTATTTTCTCCCATCAGCTATTTGGGATATATCCTGTTTTAGAGGCCACTCACACTGGCAAGTTTGATCCGCGCCCAAGCACGATTGCCCTTAAAATCCGGATTCTTTGACCAGTGTGATCGCTCCGTATCGTGCTTGAATACAGTACACTTCCTCCGCTCTGGCACGGTTGGAGGGGGTGTGCTTCTGCACGGTACGGGCGCGTACATGAGCACATGCACGGTCACGCACGCAGTGCGCGGACGTAAATCATGCAACTTTCCTCCTGCCTCTGCAAAATTGTTTAATGTGCGCAGCGCGATTACCGGCGAATGGCCGCGTTGCGCAATCAATAATCAACCGTGTTGTCTGTGTCATTGTCTGTTGTGCTGCTGCAACCGCGTATAAACAAAAGTCGGTTTATAATGAAAGTACAGCAGTCTGTGTGCGGCGATCCGGCAGACCTGGTGCTGGCCGGCACCGCGTCGGCACCGGCCGGCACTGGCCGCGGCACCGCGCGGTGTGCGGCCACCTGGTCACCCGGTCTGCCGGATCTGACAGGTGCCGCTCCGGCTGTCAGTTGGACCTTTCTGAAGGAGGAGGAAGTTACCTCCGAAACTGTCAAGGTAAATAAACATCCCATGTCTGATTAAAAGGGCCAAAAACGTTTTTTAGTTAAAAGGAAGACATGATGTATTTGAACTACATTGATTTATAATGACGTCAGGCCATGCCTGTTGTTGTCGTATTTCAACGTGATGACGTGCACACCGGGGGCAATCGTGCTTGGGCGCGTTTGGAAAAAAGGTAATGTGAGTGCAGGCCAGCCGGGGACTGGGGAGGGGGGGATTTTGGCTTTAGCACGATACGGGCTCAAACTTGCCAATGTGAGTGGGCCCTTAGTTAATGAAAAGCTTTGCATGTGTGTGTGTGTGTGTGTGTGTGTGTGTGTGTGTGTTGGTGCATGTGTGTGTGCATGGAGAGCACATGTCAGTTTGTGCGTGTGTAAAATGAAGTTTATGCCTTCAGGGAGCGGTAGCCTGCTGACAGAGATTAGTTTATATCATCCCCTTTTCAATCTTCTCTCTGTTCCCGCAGCATTGTACCCTCCGTGTAACACACATGCGCACACGCACACACATACACACACACATACACATACACATACACACAAACACACCCAGAGTAGAGACACAAGGAAGAGAGAGAGATAGAAAGAAAGGGATTTAGTGTACATTTATTCTATTCTTATTTTTGTGTCATCTCCTGCTCTTGTTAGAGTGTAAAAAGATGAAATCCCCCCCCAGTTAAGGATTTTGGGCCCCTGGAGGAAAATATCTGCTGGAGGAGCAAATCACAATTGGAGGAAGGGAGTTAGGGACAGATAGATAGGTAGACACACACAGAGAGGGAGAGAGAGAGAGAGAGAGAGAGAGAGAGAGAGAGAGGGAGAGAGAGAGAGCAAAAAGCTCCAGTAGGAAGGTTGTTAGGGAGTCAGGGAGATTACAAATGAGACGACCAAGAGAAACCCTGCTAGCTTTCTTTAATTACACCTCTGTGTCAGTGTGCTGAGTGTGTGTGTGTGTGTGTGTGTGTGTGTGTGTGTGTGTGTGTGTGTCTGCGTATGTGTCCGTATTACACAGGCCACCTATTTTTTGCCTATGTGAGCAAATGCTGAAATACTAATTTCTATTGCTAGTGGCACATTGTCGAACTGTAAAAGTAAATTACCTCTGAAACATTAACAGGTTTTGGAGGGGAAAAAATGTAGCACAGAGCTCCCTTCTGATTTGTGGGGTAGCTGTCAAGAGGCATTGATCTCTGATTAGCTGATTCATCAGTATGTTCAAGTCCGCTGCCTTGTAGCTGTTAGCTAAAACACTGCAGAACTGCATTATTAATGTTATGGATTAGAAATGGTGTGAATGGGCTCAATAGGTGCAGGGATACGCAAAGGAGGGTGGTCACGATGTCAGAATCAGGGCAGCATGATATCAAAGGTGATCAAATTCATGAAAACAAAAAGTGTGTGAAACTACAGAATCCTCTCTGAGTGTGAGACTGCTCAGATCCTCTGCAGATACCCTGTAAAGATCAGAGGCAAGGTTATCAATCGCCATCTCCACCTCACCACCACAACCACACACACACACACACACAGTTACACACTAGCTTCATTAGCCTTGTCTTCCTGCCTAACCTTCATCAATAAAAGACACAAGACTTGACAGGACCTCGTGCTGCAAACCTTCCTACAGAAATCTGAATGAGTGTGTTTTTTAGGGGGGCGTGAGGGGTCTTTGAGCATGTGTGTGTACAAGTGGGCTTTTCAGTGTGTGACAAAGACCGAGTGAAACACACACCGCACTTCCACTATAGCACAGCAACAGGCTGGTAATTGAACAGTGGTGACTTTATTCCATCTCTCCCTGGAGATCAAAGGCTCCTTCACTCCTCTCACTCTTTTGATCCCTGATCCGCTGCTTCCTGGCTGCCTGTCTGCCTGCCTGCCTGTCTGTCTGTCTTCCATCTCTTTTACCCCCTTTACATCCCTCTCAAAGCAATTGTATAATTATTGGCTTGCAGCAGAATCACAAGAGAGGAGTTTGTGTCTGTGTGTGCATATCTGTGTGTATGTGTGTGTGTGTGTGTGTGTGTATGGGCATGTGTGTGAGTGTGTGTATGTGTGTGTGTGTGTGAGTGTGTGTATGTGTGTGTGTGTGTGTGAGGGTGTGAGTGTGTATGCGAGGGTGTGTGTATGCATCCTATCTATGAACACATCGTTCCCAGAGTGAAATTTACATATAATTAGAATCAGAAACAGCATAAGAATTAGAATCATCTTTATTGGCCTTTATTAGCATAAAAGATCATGACTCCAGTTAAGTGTAGCTTCTAGCACTTATATACATCATACATCAAAAAAAAAAAAGAAAAAAAAAGAAAAAAGAAAAGGAGGAGAGAAAGAAATATGAATAATAAATAGAATACTGGAGGTACGTATGTATGCACAACAAGGTATCTCACAAATATACAGAGGTATTATTATAGCTACGTAATTTATTACCACTGTACAGAAGTTGTAATTGTACTAAAAATTGTACATTTATATTGTAATATTGTATATCTGAGCTCATTACCTTTATTTGCACAGCTGAGATATTTAACAGCAGGTAATGCACATCAAAGATGTATACACTGCAAAAACTCAAAATCTTGCCAAGAATATTTGTCTTATTTCTTGTCAAAATATTTCATTACACTTAAAATAAGACATGATCACCTAAGAAATAACTTGTTTTTAGACTATTTTCACTTGTTTCAAGTGAATTTTCACTTTTTCCACTGGCAAATTTTGCTAATGAAACAAGCAAATTTTGAAGTGAAATTTCACTTGAAACAAGTGAAAATTGTCTAAAAACAAGTTACTTCTGAGGTGATCATGTCTTATTTTAAGTGTAATGAGATATTTTGACTAGAAATAAGACAAATATTCTTGGTAAGATTTTGAGTTTTTGCAGTGTAACAGTTTGTTTCCTGGTGCAAGATTGTCTTTAATTGGGAACAGAGTTCAAACACACAGGTGTACATTATTTTCTACATCAGAGGCATGTAATAGATAATGGGGTGGGTACACTTGGTCTTGGACACAGGACATTCTGTAATAACGAGACATAAGGGAGAGGGAGCTATTTACAAAAGTGTAATGTTTACATGTCAGTGTCCATTGCATATTGCACGGTGATGTTACGTGTTCATGAGGGAGATGGCCTGTGGGAAGAAAATGTTCTTGTGTCTGGTAGTTTTGGTGCACATTGCTCTGCCAGAGGGTAGGAGTTCAAAGAGACTGTGTCCTGGGTGTGTGGACTGTGCTGATTCTGTCTGCCCATTTCCGGACTCTGGAAGTGCTGCAGGGTGTTCAGGGGGGCATCGATAATCCTCTCTGCAGTTCTGATGATCTGTTGTAGCCTGTTCCTGTCCTGCTTGGTGGCTGAGCCAAACCAGACAGTTGTAGCTGCACAGGACAGACTTTATGATGGCTGAATAAAAACGGATAGTCAGCCCCTGCAGCAGTTTGAACCTTCTCAGCTGGCATAGGAAGAACAGCTGGGCTCTGCTTCTTCTATCATAATGGAGTTGAAATTAATCTCCCACTTGAGGTCCTGAGAGACTGCACATCCCAGAAACCTGAAGGACTCCATGGGCGACACAGTGCTGTTGAGTATGGTGAGGGAGGGCAGTGCCAGGGCAGTTGCTAGGAATTCTGGGCCCCCTGAAAGAATATCGGTGTGGGCCCCTCTACCCCATTCATTGCCACTTTTTTAACAGTGTGTGGGCCCTAGTGGGCTGTGGGCCCTTAGAATTGTCATCACCTTTCCCCCCAGTACGACAGCACAGGGCAGTGCTGCAGGGTTCCTCCTGAGGTCTGCTGTCATCTCCACTGTCTTGAGTGAGTTCAGCTCCAAGTTGTCCTGACTGCACCAGACCACCAGCTGTTCAACTCTCTTCTGTAAGGAGACTCGTCACCATCCCAGATGAAGCCAATGACTGCTGTGTGATCTGTGAACTGCAGGACTTTGACAGAGTTGTCTTTGGAGGTGCAGTCGTTTGTGTGGAGGGAGAAGAGCAGTGGGGAGAGAACACATCTCCAGTGCTCTGGTGCTGACAATGAGGGTGTTGCATGGGTTTCACCAGCTTCACCTGCTGCCGCTTGCCTGTCAGGAAGTTGGTGATCCACTGACGGGTGGTGGTCTACAAATACAGGATACTGAAATTGCAGGATGCATTGCAAGCTCATGTTCTAATTATACCTTGAGAGAAAAGTCAAGCAACATGTATCATCTCATCTCTTCCTGTAGCAGGTCTTTGGAGTCTAATGCCACAGAGAGAAAAAAGAAAGATAGCAAAATGTATGCTGACTCTGTGCCATAAGCCATAAACTGTGCTGCATTGTTTGTCTGTGGTGTGAAGTACACAGTCATATTCAGACATTAATCAATTACTCTACTGAAGTATCATTCACTAACAATGTACCATCCAAAACACACTCACACAGGCAGATGCACTCTTGCAAGCACGCTCACTCGCCAATGGCACAGAGACAAATTTCTGTGTATTTATTTTGTAAATGGTGAAGTGATTCTGATTCTGATAGCAACCCAAAGCCAAATCTTTCATAATTGCTGCAAGCTCACTTTCTTCATGGCTCAATCCCTCTTCATTAAGGGGCGTGGAGTTGGAGACAGCAAAGTAGGATTTTGTAATGCAGAGTCTGCTCTAAATGCAAGAGCCAAAGACCATATTCCCAAACCAGCTGAGGGGTATGGAGCCCTTCCCAAGGCTGCAATAAACACTCCATGTCCGAGGTAATAATACAAGCCAACACACATACACAAACACACACACACACACACACACACACACAAACAAATGTATGCACACATGTACACACAGACATGCATAGAGACCGAGCAAAGACTCAGCATTAGTATTCATGCCAGTAATGCATATTGAAATGAGTAGACAGAGCAGGAATGGAATTAGAGTGTATGAGATATGAAATTAAAGAATCTGACTGCAAAAAAATGGCAGCTATAATCATATAACTGAAAAAAATCACACTGATAAAGCTGAAGATATATTCAAGAATAGCTTGCCTGAAACTTATTTAGAGTGAATATTCCTATATTATGCAGAGAGAGTAAAAAAAAACAAACAATTTGCACAGATTGTAGTCATAGTAGCAGCGATCCTCGTAGCAACAGCAATGATGGCAATGATGGCATTCCAATTACAGTTTGTAAATGGGATTAAATTGATGGTGTAACATAAAATCCAATGAGGAAATCCATTACTTTTTTTTTTTTTTTTTTTTTTTTTTTTTATCAGAGAATCAATAATCTGTAATGACTTATATTCAAAAGTATCTTGTAATGTCATTACATGAATCTATTGCCTGTCTGGACAGAACAAACACAATGACCTTCACTATGTATTGACCTTGCTCTGGCTAATGAAATCAAATATAATATGTAAGAAAGAAGCTGCATAGCCTATACAGCGTGTCTTTAGAGGTGTGTGTGTGTGTGTGTGTGTGTGTGAGAGAGAGAGAGAGAGAGAGAGAGAGACAGTGTGTGTGTGAGAGAAAGACAAAGCAACAGACACAGAGAGGGAGACGGAGCAATGTGGGTGTGTGTATGGAGGAGGACTGAAATTTCATTTCATAGCTGAAGGACAAGGATCACAGCAGATAGCAGTTATTAAATGTTAATATAGTCACCCTAGCCGTACACACACATACACATGAATGCACAGTATACGCATGGACACACACACACACACACATGCACGCACACACTCACACAAACACATGAACACATGCATGCGCCGACTCTCTATACTCCAATTCCCTCTAAAACAAAACCACTCTTCATTAAAGAACTCCTAACCTCTCTATGAGGAGATAAAGGGTAATTACGTAGCTATCGTCAATTTGAACGGGTCTCTTTTCCTCTGAGCGCAGGGACCATAGATAAGGCTGTTTAATTAACTTAAGTGCTTCTATTCCATCACCTCTCATGCGGGGATCCTCCAACTGCTGGTGGAAGTGCAGAGAAGGATAGGTTATATTGACACGTTAAATCATTTGTATTGTCACATGTGGTCATTTTCAGAGTTAAAGTTTAGAGTCCGACTCATTCACCGGAGACTGTTCTTTGTCGCATGGAGACTGGGACAAACGACTGTTTTAAGATTATCTTTGGAGTTTAAGTGGAGTTTGTGACTCACAAAACAAAACAAACAAAAAACAGAATAAATGCTGGAGAGAATTAACAAAAAAGATTAAAGAAAGGGGTGTGAATCTTAATGCTAAATACTGTAGAGATTCAACCTGATTCATTAATCTTTATTGGAACAGTACACTTTGATTTCAGTTTGTAAACCATGATTCAAGTCAATGATTTCGTTTAATTCTTTCAGCCAAAACGTTTTATCCATTAAATAAACACATGCAATCATGCAAGGCGATTCTTTATCTTCTGAAATGTGAAAAAAAAAAAATCAGACAACACAATTGTAAACTTTATGTACTGGGAAAAAAGGAAAAAAAACATTACTGGCAAAGTAGCATCATTGTATTGTGTTAATTCACCACAATAATTAATCTTTTTTTTTTTTTTTTTTTTTTTACGATTTATAAATGATTCAGTTCAAAGCATTGATATGTGACTGATTCCATTTATTTCTTTTAGTAGATGAATCAGCAGAATTTGTGATCAGTCAACTGATGTGCCAAATAATAATAAAAAAAAAAAAGCCCATAAAGAAATGTGATGTACAGTATATACAGTGGATTTCCATGTGCGGCATATATGTCTATATAAAATATCCATATACAAAACATATTCAATTCTGACACATTTTCACACATAGCACACAGTACAATATATGTCTAACATACTGCATATAACAAATACTTGTGTCTTGTGCCGTTTTCATATATGCACATACATAATTTACATATGTATATTCATCATATATGGGCTACAGATATATCACAATATCCAGAGGGGCTCATATGTTTGGTTCATGTATGACTATATCTGTAACATAAATTACAGTATCGAATATTTCAATATTTCATAGATATACAGTAGGGGTTGTTATGTTAGATTTCTGCATGGGAGTATTTCAAAGTCAGTGGGCACAACAGGTAGCAAAATCTTCTGTGATTGACAGTGCGCTGAAAACTGAATGTCCTGAGGCACTGAGCTGCATTTGCCTAATGTAATGTAACATGGTGCTTTACTGATCCCTCAGGGGGGCGTCTTGCTTTGCCCCCAGGGAGGTCAGAGCACAGGGACTCAGTGTCTTGAGTTGAAGTTGAACCTTTGTAGTTAAGTTGGGGGTGATCTGCCTACTTACTACACAACCCTGCTGTTCTGCAACACATTTGCAAACTTAACTATTTTCACTGAGCTGTGGTCAGGAGAAATAAGCACAGGAAATAAGTAAAGCAGAACAGAACAGGACTGCATTTGGGTTTTATACTTGCAAGAACATTTCATCGGAAAAGTCAAAATCCTAGGGAAGCCGACAGCAGCATCGGCAGTTGCTATCTTATTTGATGGCAGTGTTGCCCTCATTAAATTTCTATCTCACCTCTAGCTACTCTTCTCCTAACTTTTGTACCTTTCCTTACAGCCATTCTGTATTGCTGTAATTTGATATCTTCTTCGTTCACTGTCCACTTTAAAGAACAAGAGACATGAAGAGATAAATGTCTTCCCTGGATTTTATTCATTCTGACTCAGCTCCTCTTTCCTCCACCTCACTCCTATACTCCCATTTCTTAGCATCTCAATTCCTCACGCACCAACCCTCCCATTATTCATGTTGCCTATCACCTGTTCCTCTCAGCTCTATTCTTTCTCCCTGTCTATCTTTCTCATTCTCCTCCTCCCACCTCCCTCCTTCATTCCTTCTAGTCATGGTTACATTCACTTTCCAATTCAGATGAATTAGCTAAAGACATTCTCATCCACTATTACATTACCTTCTTCCCATCTCTGCCTTTTCCAATTTAACCTCTATCACTCCTCTAATCCTCCCTTCATCTTTTCCTCTACGCACCATGTCTGTGCCCCTCCCTCCACTATTCCCGCCTTTCTATCACTATTTTCCACCCCCTTACTTCCCTTTCTCATCCTTATTCTTTTCTCTTCCCTTATCCGATCCTCCCCCTCTTCCCTACCCGCATCCTTCTCATCCACCCACACTCAACCTAGCATTAGATACTGTGTGCTCCTCTTTGTTTGTGCACATGTATTTGTGTATGCATACTGTATTTGTGTGTATGTGTGGGTGCATATGCGCGTGCATGTGTGTGCTCCCCTCCAGGGCAAGTTGTTAGTTACAGTACTGCGGAGGTTAGAATGATGACGACGGTGATATAGATGAAAAGTCGTCGGAAGATACTGATCAAACATCTCCAAGTGGAGATGTGTGTATGCATGTGTGTATGTGTATGTGTGTGTATATGGGTTTTCATCTCTTTGCGTGTGTGTCCTGTGCTATGTTGCTGTTGGGCAAATATTTCCCCTAAAGGACAGATTTTAGAGCGTCCTCTTTTTAAACTTCCCTCAGAATTACAGAAGAGAAGGTTTTGTGTTTTTTGTTTAGTGAGCGCTGCTGTTAATTGGTATTGCCCCAGGCTGTCCTCCGGCTATTGGGAAGTGTGCATGATGCCTATGCGTAACTGTGTGTTTGCTTGGGTGTGTGTGTGTGTGTGTGTGTGTGTGTGTGTGTGTGTGTGTGTGTGTGTGTGCGTGTGAGATGCTGAAACACAAGACATAAGGTAGTTTGCACAGAGAGGACAGAAAGGGGAATTAGCAGAGCTGCTGCCACCACTGTTTATACACAAAGTGACAGGAATGTTAGCAATCTTTCAGCAGTGGAATTAAATTAAGCTGCAAATTCAAATACATAATGGTAAAAGTGAAGCGAACAATATTAGCATATAGTATACAGAATGGGGATACTGCACCCGTGCCAGGTAATTAATTAGGTGCATGTGCTGTTGTTTGCGGGTGATGGATGACATTTTTTATGCATTCACAGAAAGTACCTCAGCAGTCATACTATTAAGATCTTCAAAATCCCACTCCTAAGCCTCTCATTGTTTGCAGTAGTGATGGGGATGGCTGTGCTGTGCTGTGTTTCTCCCTCACTGTTGCCCTCTCATCACTTTTACAGCCTCAACAATGAACACAAGTAACGAGCAGCACAGCTGTTAGCAGAGGATCCTGTATTAACATTTCCACCACAAGTGGCATACACTGTTGCCATAGAAGCCTAATTCAGTGTGTAGTTGTTGATAGTGAATTAGTGAGGGGGAGGTGTGTGCGAGGGGAGAGAGTATCGTATTTAATGTAGTGCTGCAGCTTATTGTCATGCGTTAACTGTGCTGTGTTGATGCTCTGTCAGATGCACCAGCAATCTACGTTACCTAAAGGCAGTTATATCGTATCTTTTGATGCAAAGCCACTCCTTTCATGTAGTTGCATGTGCACATGTACAGTGGCAAGAAAAAGTATGTGAACCCTTTGGAATTTCATGGTTTTCTGAATAAATTTGTCATAAAATGTTATCTGATCTCCATCTGAGTCAAGGGTATTGACAAATATAATGCGTCTAAAATAATAACACAACATTTTTTTTTTTTTTTTGATCTTTCATTTCTTTATTGAGAACAACCAGAAAAACTGCTTGTGCTTGTGGAAAAAGTATGTGAACCCTTGAGTTAATGACCTCAAAAAAGCTAATTGGAATCAGGTTTTAGCACACCTGGAGTCTCGTTTAGATAATGAGTTTGGAGGTGTGGACCTCAGCTACTTTGACTGATAAAAACCCCTCACACTTTTGGAGTTTGCTCTGTACAAGAACGTATGTGAGCCATGCCTCGCCAAAAAGAGCTTTCAGAGGATCTATGATCAAGAACTGTTGATTTGTTGCATTAACAAATCACTCTTAGGTCTTCAAGTGCAATTTCTTTTAGTACAGTGACAGCCAAAATACTAAACAAATCCTAAAAAAGCCATTAAAAACTTAAAATTGATTGGTTCCATAAAAATACATAAGAAAATTTGAGTATTGGGTCATTTTGGTACAAGTAATGAAAGTCGTTCTTTTTATTAAAAGACAGAATTTTTGTTGCCAAGCTTTGTGTCTATATAAAGTCAGCACATTTGAAAGTTCTTCAGACGCAAAAATGGCTAAAACAAGGAACCTAACGCAGGAAGATAAAGATTAAACTGTCAAGAATTTAGTTTTCTTATTTTTTCCTGTAAACAATAAACAAAAAAATAGAATTTGTATTTGTTTGTATCTGTCTAATGCAGCCACACCTTTTGAAACACAAAAAAGATTTTTCCACAAATATTTCATGATAATATTTGAGATTGTGAGATTGTGTAAAATTTTAAGGTGTCTGAAAACTATTTTCCACCACTGTACATCTGGTGTAGAAAGGGCACGGCATATCATCATGAAAACATCATCCCAACTGTAAAGTATGGTGGAGGAAACATCATGATATGGGGCTGCTTTGCTGCATCAGGGCCTGGCCAGCTTGCAATTATTGAGGGGAAGATGAATTCCCAAGTATATCAGACAATTCTTCAGGATAATGTGAGAATGTCTGTACGTCAGCTGAAACTGTGTAGAAGGTGGGTGATGCAACAGGACAACAACCAAAAACACCGGAGCAAGTCCACAACAGAATGGCTTCAGAAAACAAAATCCGCCTTTTGGAGTGGCCAAGTCAGAGCGCAGACCTCAACCCAATAGAGATGCTATGGATTGACTTGAGGAGAGCCGTAAATATGAGACGTCCAAAGAATATGACAGAGCTAAAGCAGTTCTGCCAGGAAGAATGGGCTAAAATTCCTCCTCAACGATGTGCAGGTCTGATCCACAAAAGGAAGCGCCTGGTTGAGGTTATTTCTGCCAAGGGGGGGGTCAGCCAGGGTTCACTTACTTTTTCCACTGCCATTTTGAATGTTGAATGAGTGTGTTCCATAAAGACATGAAAGATCTGATTTTTTTGTGTTATTATTTTAGACACATTATGTTTGTCAATAGACTCAACTTAGATGAAGATCAGATCACATTTTATGACAAATTTATTCAGAAAAACATGAAATTTCAAAAGGTTCACATACTTTTTCTTGCCACTGTATGTGCTTATGTACACACCATAGGTCTTTTCAACAGGAGCACACCTTTCAACACCATGGACAGCACCACAGCAAAGGAATTTTTTTTTTCCACACAAAATCCACAGAAACATAGTTGAAAACTGTATAATACAACTAGTAAACACAAAACAAGGGTTGCATTGGTGTAGGCTAACATAACATATTTATTGATGTCCAAATACCTTTCAAAACAAAACACAAAGTATTTGTCAGTGTGCACAAGTACAGGCTGCCAGCTAAATGGCTGACTGACACATTCTCTGCCAGCTAATCTGTGTTGAATATAATATTTTGGGGGTCATAATGTCAAAAGCAGAGGTCAGATTGCTTTAACCCTGGCACTATTAGCTTCAGCCGAAAACAGGGAACTTTTCATACTCAGCTTGAAACAATGACAATCCCAGACAAAGTGGGTCTTCTGGTCACTGTATGCATGTTGTCCTCTCTCTCTGTTCTGTCTTTACTGTTTCTCTTAACCGTGACTGTCTAATAAAACAGAAATTACCCATTATTAATATTTAAAAAACGACTTAATCTATGTTTTAAGTGCTAATAAGCATTACCTACAGCTGCATTAACCCAGGACTCTACTCACTTTGCTAATTCTGATATGTACTGGCTTTACTGTTGGCCACAGCTATTCAACTCTAGTTACCTAACACACAAAATAAACCCACGTAACCGCTGATCTTACCATTATGTGATACTGAAAACCATAGTGCATTTTTTTTTTTTTTTTTTTTTTTTTTTGGCATTTTCTGCTTTATTTGATAGTCACAGTAGAGAAAGACAGGAAAGGAAGGGGAGAGAAGGAGGGTATGACATGCAAAAAATAGCCTGAGGTTGGATTCAAACCCAGGATGCTGCAATCACCTTAACATGTGGTATGCATTCTTACCAGGTGAACTACAGGGGTGCCCTGTGCAGAGGTCTTTAACCAAGTAATATTAGCTTGTGAAATACAAGTAGACCTTAGCTCCCTTCCTTTAGAGTACCTCTTTTCTGCTGTGACCAGAGTGCTACACGGCTCACCATGCCTAACCTTTACACCAAGCTTCTCCACTCTGGTGCCCATAACAAATTCTGTCCCTCAAAGTGAATGCAGTGGAATGTGAGAAATAAGACTTACCGCTTACCAGCATGTGTGCAAAAACTTTCTGTCTAGGTGGGTGTTGTTGGGTCACTCATGTGAGTGCCATGTTGAACCTGGCATCGTTGCCCAGCTAGCTCAGGTTCCAGCGCAGGCCTCTGGGCTCTGAGCTCCAAGCTCAGCTAGCTCAGACTTGGCTGTGGTAACTTAGTCCAGTTTTAACATAAAGGTGCAAGTGAAAACAGAAACATGCGATGTTGGGTGTGCAGCAGCGTCTATTGTCTCCAGAGACTAGAGTTGCATAGAGGAGTCTCAGTGCAGCTTCCACGCCATGCCACAAGGTTGGACCACACAACACGGATCCTAACTGACTTTCAGTGGACACTGTTTTCGGGGTGGCCACACGTAATTATAACAGGTTACGTTCCAGGAGCACGCAATGCGTCGTTAAGAGGTCGTGCTCATTTCACGGATTTCTGTGAGATCAGGTTGCCACAAGCATTACCACTGTTTGACACGCTCTCCTGTGTTTCCTCGCCTCCCTCCAGGTGCACCAAGTTGGCATACTAAATGGGAATAAACCCAACCCCCTCACATGAACATCAACCTCACCCTGTCTCCTAGGTCCATTACTATCTCTACACCCACCACAAACATATTTGCAACCTAACTCAATGTACATTGTAACAACCTCAAGACACATTCTCTGAATATTACCATAGTGAGCCAAAATGAAAAGGAAATATAGGCCACCAATTTAATGCATTTGAAATGCATTTTCCTGAGTAATCTGCATATCACCTATCAACAGCCTGGCTGATGACAGTTAGTTAGCAGAATATCATATAGCTAAAAACATAAGCCAGTTGATGAAAGAGACAATGCCTTATCAGCTCACTGTCAACATAAGACTCACTATCCTCCAATCATGCTTTCAGATTTTATGTAGCAGCACAACTTTGATATTTTCAACAACTCCTCGTTCAAAGAGATATGATACACCCAGCTGAACTGGCCAGAGGCGTTTGAAAGATGACACCCAAGAACTCTGTCTCCTTTTATTATCAAGCTGCCTCTGATGTCTCAGTCCAAAGGAGTCAGCACACATCTGGAGTGGTGAGGTGCAAGCCAGGGAAAAAGACTGTTATGTTTCGATAAATAATTGCATCAGAGATACGAGTGTGTGGCCTGCTCTTCATTTTTGAACCCTTCATATCTCACTCAGCTCTTGAAGTTTGAGGTAGCTTTTAGAGTAGTCTTTAGCCTAATCTGGCCTGTTGTGCTGCCTGGAGACGCACTCTTCAGTGCTGCATACAAAAGATTGAATTTTCTACCCTAATAGCATCGCAGTAGTTCTCTCCTCCATGAAAGAGAAATGCTGTTGTGTTGAACAGATGCCATTTTTTTTTCTTTTCATGTAAGATTACTTTTTGGTATTTCTTCTTTATTTGATAGTGACAGTAGAGACAGACAAGAAGGGCAGGGAAGAGAGAGGGCATGCAGCAAGTGTGCATGTGGAGCACCAGGTTTGGAGAAGACTCTTTCTCCTTGAGACTATTGGGTACCCCTTTACAATAAGACTACCCTTATAAAGGGTGTATGAGTGGTTTATAGTTAGGTCATTAATTAAGTTGCAACACAGTTCTCATACATTGATGCAGCCTCACTATTTGGTAAGATCAAGTTCCTGCTGCACTGCATCTATGATGTTAAATCTAAGATCTTGCTAGTTGCTTAGCTTACATTATCATCACTGATATCTGCACTGATGTATGAAGAAAGACAGCTAAATTACTAACAGAATTATAAACCTTTTATAAGGGTAGTTTTACTGTACAGTAGTACCCAGCCGTGGTATCAGCTCAGTCAGAATATGCAGCATCAGCACATCAGCTACTCTGACTACCTTTGCTATGAAGCCGAGCAAACATCCTTTTTTGTATCCAAATGCAAAGAACACATATTATAAATGTGTATAACATTAATAATAATATAATCACAGATTTATCATGTACGGCCAGATCCACCTGTTCTCCGTGCTTTGCTTGTCCCTGTTCCAGCGTCTGCCTCACTCTACCCATCAGCAGCAGCAGCAGCAGCCAGTCACAGTTGCGCCTGTGGTGTTTGGCCGAACAATAGTCTGTTATTTTAGAACATTTGGCAGCGTCTGCCTCAAGAGATGGTTGCCTTTTTAGTCATGCTGTCTGAACACCACTTTTGCTTTTTCTCTCCACCACGGTGAAGACTTAATGAAAACACTAATGAATCTTAAGTGATCATGACTGTGATTAACCAATCAGCTTCTGAGAAAAATGCCAAGTTTGATTGGAGAGGGGTTATGGCTTGAGAGCGGTGTGTGTGTGTGTGTGTGTGTGTGTGTGTGTTTGTGTGTGTGTATGTTTGTGTGTGTGTGTGAGTGTGTGTGTGTTTGTACGTGCATGTGTGCGTGAATGTGTGTGTGTGTGTGCGTGGCATTCACATAAAGTCTAGAATGAATAGGCTACTTTGTGTGAAGGAGAGAGTGCGAGACAGTGAAAGAGAGAGAGAGAGAGAGAGAGAGAGAGAGAGAGAGAGAGAGAGAGAGAGACAGCGCATAAAATAAATGTAATTTAATGGCAGCACCTCAAAAATTCATACACTTGCTAATAGCCAGACTGCACCTGATCCAGTCAGACCTTTAATGCTGAAGTGGTCTCTCTTCTGTCTGGATGCTAAATCATTGACTTTGATTAGCAAATGATGAATAAGAGAAATAAGAGTCGTTACATTGATCCAAGGCATCATTAACACCCTGCTCATGGCACTTGAAAGGAGTAGTGTGTGTCACTTTCTTTGAAGGCACCCAGACACCTTTTCTAATTAATATTATGGTCTACATGTCACGGATTCTGCTCAGGCTTCCTGCTCATCATAACCTCCACCCTCCTGCAGCTTACACATACACACCTACTGCCACTCCTCTGTATCACCTGTCAACCTGTCTGTTGCCCGCTCACTCGTCCACCCTCCTGACATGAACCTGCTCATTAGCTCCAGTATTTAAACCAGTTGCCTTGTTTGGCTGCCAGATCGTAGTTTGTGCTTTGCCTGCTTTGTATCCGACCTGCCTGTTTTTTGTTTTTTTTGTGTTGTTTTGTTTTTTTTTTCTGGATTTTTGACCCGTGCCTGTTTGCCTGATTTGACACTCTGCCTGATGTTCTGGTACTGTAGCCTGTTTTAACTGATTTCTGGTTTTGACTTTGACAGTCGGAATGCACTGTGCCACCTTATTCTGTGAGATTTCAGTAAAGCTGCTGATTGTTACCTATGCCTGTCTGAGCCTAGTGATTCTGCATTTGGAACCTTGCTTAATTGTGATACTATGACTATCCATAAAAACAGAAATGTATAGAAAGTGCTGGAAGGATGGTCATCATCTTGAGTATTCATTTACTGCAAGTGGGATTGATGAAATTTTACCTTGGATGATTTATGATTGGTACAGTTAAATGGTAAATGGTGAATGAACTACATTTCTATAGCACTTTTCTACCAAGCACTCAAAGCGCTTTACAATGTTCTGCCTCACATTAGGTTTTCAGTTAGGAGTTCAGTGTCTTGGTCAAGGGCACTTCAACATGCTCTAGTGTAGATGCTCCACCTCATGAGCCGCACCACCCCAATAGCTGAGATCTGTTGGTACCAGAAAGAGCGTGTGTGTGTCTGTGTGTGTGTGCTGTGTGCTGTGTGTGCTGTGTGCATGTGGGTGTGGCATATACAAAGTTTAGAATGAATGGGTTTTAATATTTATCACCCTTTACTTCTTGTTCTCTCAAACACACACCCACAGACAGCCACACACACACACACACACACACACACCCCACACCCACCCACCCACCCACCCAACCACACACACACACACACACACACACACACACATACACCTGTCCTGTTATTCATTGGTATATTTTGTATATTCTGACAGAACACAATGAAAATGACTGTATATGGACAGGAATTGTTCCTGTTCCATGTCTCCAAGGTCTGAACTAAATAAAGCAGAGCAAAGCTTTCTCGTTCTCAGTCTTCATAGACTTCATTGCAAGATTATTTAAAAGTGAGAGCTGGTCTTTGTGAAATTAAAATGATTATGAAAGATCTTGAGGCAGACTCACAAAGGATTTATAAGATAAGACGAAATTAAATTTTCATTATTCCTCTTGGAAATTAAGGTGGTTGCTGCAGCATATAGTAATATAAAAGATGTAAGTATAAGAAATATAACATATACAGTGAGGGTCCATAAGTATTTGGACAGTGACACAATATTCATAATTTTGTCCTTGAACACCACCACAGTGGATTTGAAATGGAGTAATCAAGACAAGTATTTGAACACTTGACTAAAAAGCAGTTTCATGGCCAGGTGTGACCTTTTCCCTCATTATTCCATGACAAATTAAGAAAATAAAAGGTCTGCAGTTAATTTCAAGTGTTTGCGTTTGCATTTGGAAGCTGTTTGACTAAACCCCCAACATGTGATCCACAGAGGTGTCTATGCAGGTGAAGGAGGCCATCATTAGGCTCAAAAAGCAAATAAAATCTATCGGACAGATGGCAATAACTTTAGGAGTAGCCAAATCAATGGTTTGGTGTATCCTGAAAAAGAAGGAATGCACTGGTGAGCTCAGCAACACCAAAACACCTGGAAAACCACAGAAGACGTTTCAAGTGGATGACCAAAGAAGTCTTTCCCTGGTGAAGAAAAACCCATTCACAACATCTAGGGAAGTCAAAAACATTCAGAGGAGAAAGGCGTACCACTGTCCAAATCTACATTCAAGAGACGTTTGTGAGAAAATAAATACAGAAGGTATACAGCAAAGTGCAAACCACTGGTGTCACTAAAGAACAGGCAGGCCAAATTAGACTTTGCAAGAAACATATAAAAAAGCTTGGCCAATTCTGGAACAAGGTTCTTTGGACAGTTGAAATGAAGATGAACTTGTACCAGAATGATGGGAGGAGAAAAGTGTGGAGAAAGAAAGGAGCAGCTCATCACCCAAAGCAGAGCACATCATCTGTCCAGCGTGGAGGAGGCAGTGTTATGGCATGGGCATGTATGGCTGCCAGTAGAACTGAGTCACTAGTGTTTATTGACGATATGACTGCTGATGGACGTAGCAGGATGCATTCTGATGTTTATAGGGCTCTACTATCTGCTCAGATTCAGCCAAATGCCACAAAACTGATAGGACAGTGCAGATGGACAATGATCCAAAACATACTCTGAAAGCAGCCCAAGAGTTACTGAAAGCAAACAAATGGAATATTCTTCAATGGCCAAGTCAGTCCGCAGACCTCAACCCAACTGAGCTGCTTTTCACTTGCTGAAGACCAAACTGAAGGCAGAAAGACCCACAAACAAGCAGCAGCTGAAGGCAGCTGCAGTGAAGGCTTAGCAGAGCATCTCAGCAGAGACTGCAAAGGCCTTTTCCTCCAAATAAGAATATCCTTGTAATCCTTATAATTATAGTTATGTATGTATGTATAGTTTGTCCAATTACTTCTGAGCATTTGAAAATGGGCTGACATTGTATAAAACTGGATGTAATTCCTAAAAGGCTAATGCTTTATTTTTGTTCAACACCTTAAACTAAAGCTTCAAGTCTGCACGTTAATCACGTCTTGATTATTCCATTTCAAATCCACTGTGGTGGTGTACAAGGACAACTTTATAAATATTCTGTCACTGTCCAAATACTTTATGGACCTAAATGTATAATTAATATGACTAAATTTCAAGACAAGATCATGCCAAGGTGAAATGTGTGAACAGGTATTGATTACAGCACTGGGAGGGTGTGCAACATAGCAGCTGTATGCATAATGTGCTATAAATGCAGGCAACATGAAAAACTGAAATTATATATATATAAAAAAAATGTCTAAGGATTTAACAAATAACAAAGACTGGAAGGCTGTGGATATACATGTGCAAAATTCTGCTTACATTCACATTCACAGGTCTACATACAGATAGGAAGGTGTTCAGTTCAGTATATTGAACAATAAAAAGCAGCTATAGGGAAACACTACTTTGACTCTCTCCAACTATGTCACACCAAACAACCACAGTTTGTTAAATGTCGCTGTGCTTTCTGTCCCAGAGGGAGTCACAGTTGACATCTATGAATGGCAAATAGGCCGTCTGTTCACAACAGTATTTCTTTTCAATGGGTGGTAACAGAGTGAACGGTGCGTTACCACCACCCACTGTTCAGCCACATTATACAATGAGCTCTCTTCCTGTTCCACTGTGTCATGGTAGGATGGATGTGAAATATCAAACAGGCATTCCCTCTCCATCCCCAGCTTGATCATCTTCTCCTCCAGAGATGAACGCAAAAATACATGCTCCTTTCGCGGTGCCATTCTCGTCTTGTCACAGCCGCTGCAACTGTCCTCAGGAGCACCGAGGAAGTGCTGCTCTTGATCTTTTAGCCTTTTAACTTTTTCTACTGGCAATGAGATCAAACATATCTGATTTTGTCCAGTGATTTTGAGTGTTTGTCCCATTTTCTACAGGTTACCCACATTTTGCTTTGCAACAAACCATTTTGCCAATCATCTGGGGCTACAAATGAATTCACAACATATGATCAAAACTAAATTTGAATTTTTGGCCAAAGCACCCACCTTAGAATGTTCCACTTCTGTTGCTAACAAAGTCGACACCATTTATAAACCAAGTCACTGATCATTTTCTGTGTAAAACAAAAGTTTCCCTGGGGACTATTTCTGGCAGGGACAGTTTCACTCCGCCCAATTTCAAGTCCTCACAACACAACAGTGCTGCTGCTTTTAGGAAAACTAATGTGGACGACTTTATTACAGTGAGGGAATACTGGTGTGAAGAAAGTTTGAAATCTCTGAAAGTTCATTTTTATGTTGTAGTGGGTGGAAACCAATGGCTGGATAAAAGGCAGGAAAAATGATATCAGAGCTCTGAAATATGACAGCTTGCTTTGGGAAAAGATTAGAAGAAATGTGATGTTTATACATTTTGTAGATATTACACCTAGCAAGAGTCCTAGCAAGTTCTAGTGAAAGTGAAAGGTTTCCCTGGTGAGTCCAGGGAAAGCAGCTTTGAATTAGAACTGGAACCAGAATCAGACACATTGAGAATCAGATTTCATCTCCTCATTTCAAATGGAAATAATAACATTTGCAAGGAAACTTCCTAGTTAGGTGGCATCTTTAAGAAATATGGCCACTTTGGATTGTCTCATTGTAGCAAGAAGCACAGGACATGACCTAATTAGGGTCCTTGATTTGTAAAATGTTTAAGCAAACAGTGTTTACTTTGCCACATGGGATATCCAAGACCCATGAGATGAAAGCTGTAGCTGCTTGTCATCCTACCAGAAGCAACCCAACTCAGCATTAGTTAGCTAGCTGGCAACTTAAGTTATGTTACAGGACTCTTTTATGATTTAGTTTTGCTGCGGCCTTGATTTCCATGGAAACCAGGTACACCACGCATGGAACTCGGCGTTAGTCATGTGAGAATCAATGGTTAGTTTGTCCAACGACCAAGATGGTATAGGAAGCTTCCTTGCAAATGAGACAGAGCCAATGAACAGGAAACTGTCTTGGTGGAAGAGACATCTTTTCAAAATACTGTGTGACGTGTGTGTGTGTGTGTGTGTGTGTGTGTGTGTGTGTGTGTGTGTGTGTGTGTGTGTGTGTGTGAGGGAGAGAGAGACAGACAGAGAAAGAGAGAGGCTTGTTTGGCAGTGTGTGATCAGAGCTGAAACAGTGATGTAAAGTGTATTATTGTAATCATAGAACTTGAATTGAATAGAACGGTCATTGCTCTGTTTGCTGTGGTCGACTGTAGTTGTTCACTATGAGGACACGCCGGTAGCGCTGTACAAGTGTGTCACACTTGCTTGAGCACTGTGCAGTATGTGTTCAACTTAGCTCTTACCTTTGTTTTGAATTTTGACTTTAGTGTGCTTATGTAAACTGTTATATTGCTTTCTCTCTCCACCTTTCAGCTTTGTGTTAATGCTACGTCCTATACACACACACACACACACACACACACACACACACACACACACACACACACACACACACACAGGGTGTTTATCACCATAGCCGTCACCTCTATCCATTATTAGGAGATTTATCTGTTTTTATGGATCTGGATGGTGTCACTTTTACAATACATTATGCATTGTAAAAACAATACGCTGTTAAATCTATATGATAAATATTTTCAACCTGAGTCTCTGTCGGGAGCTATTGGCAGATAGATCCATCATATATTCAACAGATTATATCAAATTAACCATGGTTTTGTTTTACGACCCGCATACAGAGACGGGAAGCCCTCTGCAGAGAAGAAGAAGAAGAAGAAGAAGGAGGAGGAGGAGCACCAAAGCTGTGATATATTTCTTGGTGGGTTTCAAAACAAAAGTCTACTGTCATGTGATCAAGCTGTGTGTCATTTAAAGTTCCTTTTCGAACTTATTTTTTATTGTATAGCCTTTATAACCTTTGACTTTTAGTCATTTTCCTTCCCCGCTGTCTAATATTTTATTTATATATTCCATTTGTTGTTATGTCAGGATCTATTTATTGTACCTTGTAGTACCTTGGTATTATCTGTATCACCTTGATTTTTATTACTGCTTTACTTCACGCATCTTTATGTTTTATTGATTTGTCCTTTGTCTTCTATCCTTGTTGATTATGAAGCACTTTGTTACTTTCTTTTGAAATCGCTATATAAATACAGGTTATTGTTACTGTCTAATAATATTTCTGAGGGTTCTGGACATCCATAATATGCAGCTCTCCTCCTCTGTGTTGGTCACAACAAGGAGAGAAGTTTTTTTTGACTTTCTCAGGTGCCTTGATTCCATGTAGTCTATTATAAATGTTACAAGCTACAAAAAAACTGCAGCCTCTGACACTTTACCAGACCTATATGATTTGCTCTTGGAGGCGAATAGCATTTTTCTCCCCTCTACTGGGTGAGAAATGTCATGTACCAGTTCACTGGAAAGCAATTTAACGATTTAGAGGAAAAACTGACCTGAAACATTCTATGTCCTTGTAAATGAAAGCATGAAGCATACTAGGACTTTTTTTTTTTAGGACTGTTTGGACTATAAACCAAATGTTCATGTTTTATTGCTACAATTATGAGCTGCTATAATAACTGATTTTGGAGCGATATATCAATAAGGAAACCCTATGAAATCTGTAATACCGTTTTCTGACAAATGTTTCGATCACTGAGAAATAGCAGCCTATACATGCACGCGCGCGCGCGCACACACACACACACACACACACACACACACACACACACACATACACACACATGCGTGAGAAGATTACTTTTCCTTTACTGTGGAAATCAATGAGAGCACTCCATTGCTCAATTTAATGCCCACACCTTCCCAACAAATACACCCACACCCACACACACACTCACACACACACAAGCACACACACACACACACACACACACACACACACACACACACACACACACACACACACACACACACACACACACACAGACACACACACCTGTAGATGACAGTGGGCAGGTGGGGTTCCAATGATTTTGTGTAGTAAAGTGGATTGGAGCTATTCTGTTGCCCCCCGCTGGTGACAACAGATACTAAAAGAATGAATTCTCTCTCTTCACCTCTCTCCATCTCTCTCTCTCTCTCCACCTCTCTCTCTCCCTCTCTCTCTCTTTCTCTTATTTATAACAGTTACCATACAACTCAGATGTCTCTCAACCCTCTTTTTTCCCCTCCACTCCAACACTTTGTTCAGTCTCTGCTGTTATTTCCCAAATCATGTGACATTCCAAACTCACAGCTGGTCACTGTTGAGTTGCAGTGTCAGTGTGTGTGTGTGTGTGTGTGTGTGTGTGTGTGTGTGTGTGTGTGTCTGTTTCTGTTTTTGAGTGTGTGTCAGAAGCACTGAGCCAGAGTAATGGGTTTGTTCAGCCGTCCGTTGCAGTTGTTTCACTGTTGAACAGCAAAGCGGTCAGAATCTCCAATTACAGACACACACACACACACACACACACACAGATGTCCACATGCATTCATATTCTTTCAGACGCATGTATATGTACACAGTCCCACACATACGAATTGTGTGCATATATGTGCACATACCCAAATGCACACAAATATATGCAGACACACGCCCACACATCTGCACTGAAAATCCAACTGAAACTTGCAATCAGCATCTCTCTCTCTCTCTCTCTCTCTCTCTCTCTCTCTCTCTCTCTCTATCTCTCTATCCCCATCTGAGATGCTCAACCAGGTGAATGACAACTTTTCTACCTCTCCTCCCTTCCGCTCCTGAACTCCATGGGCTTCACGGTGAGAGGAGAGGGAAACACAAGGCCGTCACTTGTCACTAACACAGCTTCTATGGCCCCTGACACTAATGTCATTTCACCACCTCTGTGCTGATAGTGTTGGCTTCATTCACTCTGCACAACAGCTCATTTGGCCGAGCACGCCGCTCTGCAATCACAGCACTGCTGCAGTAATGATCCCAAATCTCTGGAGAGCAGTAACCTAACAAAACAGACGCAGACAGAGACAGACAATGAGGGACAAACTTTTTCCTACTTTCAGAGCCGGGTGGCAAATAAAACTGAAGCTTGAAGAGTTTTCAGACCTTTAGGGTTGTGGCAGTAGGTGTACAGACAAATTACACAGCAATCTGAGTTTTAATTTGTTTAACTGCAGACATGTATGCAATTAGCATATCAAAGTGGTGGATGACATTTTCAGTATATTCTCCATTTGAAAGTTATCCTACAGATTTATGCTATCTTCTGCTGCTGGCATTCTGTTGAGTCCCCTGCCAGTGCGGGGTCAATTAAAGGTTTATTCAAAACTGTTATGCCTCTTAGTCTCTGTATCTACTTATCCTTGATTTGATACCAGTATATGAGAACATGGCTCAATACACAACAGTTTCATTATGCACTGCAGTTGTGTGTGTGTGTGTGTGTGTATCTGTGTGTGCAATGGAGCGAATGTGTATGCCTGTCTGTAGAGATGTTGTCTTTGACTTGTTTATTTCTGATGTAGATGAGTAGGTGTTACATTAAAGACATTCCCCGCTTCACTCACTCTGTCTCTGAGCTCCGCTCAAACATGTCACAACATATTACTTGTCTGCATCTCCTGTGTTTGTGTGTGTCAGTGTGTGTGTGTGTGTTGTGTAACGTGTGCCTGTGTACATGCACCCGTGTGTTTGTGTGTGTATGCGGTGAAAAATAAGGCAAGAGAAAGTGTCTCTTACAAACTCGATGTTATTTAGATCAAAAAGAAAAGGAGAGGAGAGCTCCACGCACACATTCAAGTGGAAACACACACACATACTACACTTATACAAACACACACATTTGAAGAATTTTTGTGTGATCATGTTCACATTAATCCAGGAGCAAACAATAAATAAAGATGTGAAGATGTTTTCTTCAATCTGCACATACTCACAGCACAAAAAGTATAATATGAACAGAGAGCAAAAGTGCAACTTCATTTACATTCAGTGGCTTCCCAGCATCACACAGTTGTTAATTAACTTTACACTGTGTTGATAGCAGGGTCAAAAGCGGACAGAACTAACAGACAAAAAAAAAAAAAAAAAAACCTGTGTAAAGTCGGTTCACCAAAAATCAAACTATAATTTTTAAAGAATGTTTTGCTGAATGTATAATTGAATATGGCATGTCACTTTACTCTGCCCCTCTGTATGAAACTGTGGTCTGTCAATATACTGTTTGTAGTCCTAAAACACAAAGTTTGTAGTCCTAAAACCCAAACCCAAGGCTCAGCATTTTTGAGCCTTGGTTTCCCTGGCCGGATTCCCAGTGCTTTTTTCCCGTAGGGTTTTTCATTTATGCAGAAAATAGGTTCATGGCTAACATAAGCCTGACGGGGTTTGACATCTTGTTTTATGACATAAAATACACCCGTTAACATCTGAACTGCAAAAGTCGAAGCTGTCATGTGCTTTCAAAAGTCAGTTTCCATAGCTGCTAAAATGATCAAATCGTATTATGTTTAACATGCTAAAACACATTCTTGCACTGTTTATGAATTTTTAGTGTTTGACAGGAGTAGTACAGGAGAAGTAGCCACTACAGGGAACACACAGTGGTGGCTGGTGTTGGTGTGATGTCGGTGGAACAATCTTTTGCCTCTATTAACTGTGTGTGGTGCAAAAACTATAGGTATATTTATTTATGAAAATTATCATATTGAACAAAATGTTTAAGTATTGGCACTAGCCATTGTTTGCCACAAAGCTTATTTTTTTAATTCTCAAAAAACCCTTTAGGCCCATTATTCCAAAACACCAATAGTCCAAAAACCGTCCCATTGGACTGAAAGCCTATGCGCCTGACAGCCTGTTCTCCCGAAAACAAATGGCCATTATTACGAACACTCAATAGTCGGAGCAATTTATGGAGTGGACACACTGTGAATTTGGTTAAGTTTAGGCAGGGGCTTCCTCAGGTTAAGGTTAAGGATGCATTTCTCGGCAGTGATGCAAAACTCAGCATGACACTGGAAGTCACTGAACTCCAGCAACTCCAGAGGGTGTACGCTTGGAGCAATGGGCTTTCAGAGCAATGAGCGTTTGTTTTTGTGATAACAGGCCGTCGGACTAATGGGCTTTTGCTCCGACACATTAAGAAGTTGAAGGCAGTGGAACTTTTTCAGATAAAGTGCTAGAAAGTCAACAACTTTTTTTTTTTTTTTTAACTCAACCAACCAATTACTATGAAGAATGACAGGGTGGAGCCATCATTGTAAACAAAGACGATGGAGATGGAGCAGAAAATGTCAGGGGAGACACTGGTGTTGTTGAATACGTTGAATGATGTATGTAAGACATGTCCATTAAAAAATACAACAATGAGCACAAAGAAGCAGCATGATACCAGGTTGAGAGATTGTTAGGAATATCTGGTGTTTCACAATAATGTTTGTACCATTTTAATTTGCTATAAATGCTGGTTAGCATTAACTGATACCTTCTATGGGACCCACAGTAACAATAATGTTGGGCATATTAATTTACACATTCTCATTTATTATTTTGGTTTTGGCTTATTATTTTTCTCATTCAGAATCTGGTGTGTGTTCACTTGCAACAGCAGCTGTAAAACTTTAGTAGGCTAGTTTATAATTACAATGAGTAAAGCTCACACAGGCACTTTGGGCAACTTAGGGGTCTATTGGGTACAGTGCAAGCGAGTGTGTATGCTTCATTCAGGAGACCTGGGCAGCCTGTTCTACAGCCAAGTTGAAGAGTAATTGACAACTGGGGAGATTTATACTGTAGTTTACAAGTTAACTGAAAGACAGTGTTGTGTGAATCAGTGCTTGATCCAGCAATTTACTAATGAGTAAATCAGTAGTTTAACCACCTGTAGCTTGCTAGAATGCAATTTGTGTGAGTGGGCAAAATATCGTCAGTGTGAGTGTGTTTTGAGAGTTATAATGAGAGTGGACATTTTATGTTTCATGCAAGTTCAGAGAGAAGGTAAATGTTATTAACAGCAGTCATTCAGTACAGCAAGATGGCCTGCAGTATGCAGCCACGCTGAACCTGAAGTGAATTTCCAGAAAAGGAAGGATTATTTTTTCTATGCATTCACACCTGGAAGCATGTGTGTGAAGTGTGCGACACTTCATAACCAAAACTAGCATTGTTCTTTCCATGTTTAATAATGATCACACAACATGTAAACAGTAAAATAAGTAAAATCAGCTGAACAGAGACAGAGATTTTTAGACTTTTACAGAATGTGCTGCAAGTGCAATTTATAGCTGCAGCCTCAAAGCAAAATTTCTCGTCATCAAAATTTCAATCATCTCCAAACTGCCGGGCAATTTCACAAAACATCATCACGGAGGCAGATTCAGCTTGTCAGTCCCGCCATGCTGTTCCTCTGTAGTATGTCAGGTCATCTTTTCAATACTTTGATTGAATCACTACTATGCCTTTCATCCATTCAGTTGACTTCAGTGCTCAGTGTTCCACATTGACATGGGATTCATGATTTGAGACTGTGACGCCATTCATACTGATGTCAGTGCATTGGTCTGTTGACTGGTGATAGTCAGTGCAAAGAGTTAGATGAGACTGGCCCGGTCTGGCCCGGCCCGGCTGGGGACACTAGAGATCTTTGGTGATGGATGGTAGTTGTAAATTCAGCAGAGGAAACATTTACATGCAAATAATAGCATCTGTCTGCTGGCCAGTGACGCATGAGACACACAAACACACACACACTCACATTTTCACACTCACACACACTCACATTTTCACACTCACACACACAGACACACACACACACACACACACACAGACACACACACACACACACAGACACACACACAGACACACAGACACACACACACACAGACACACACACACACACACACACACACACACACACATGCACACAGCAGAGGTAATGAGATGATGTATGAGAGCTCTTAAGCTCCTATCCAGAGCCTCCCTTACTTCACTCTTCACTGGTCTATCTGTGTGTGTGTGTGTGTGTGTGTTTGTGTGTGTGTGTGTGTTTATTTCCCTTTTCTTCTCTCCACTGCTCTCTGTTTCTTTTTTTTTTTTTGTCTCTTTCTTTATGTTTGTGCCAAGATATGATGGGAGCACTCAAAGCTGATCTAGCCAGTCATAGCAGATCAGATGAGGCAGGAATGAAGGGCGGAAGCTGCTTCTGACAGTTCTGAGCCTGGTGTTGTCTGAGAACAGCGGATTACTGGTTTAGACCAAAGAAAACTCAACTATGGCCCTGTTTGCACTGGGATTTTGAATCTGCTGTGAAAATGATTTTAGGATTAGGGTTAGATACATTTTTTATATATTTTGTTTTGAAGGTGCAGACACCAGCAGCCTCAAGATTTTTAATGAGGAGAGACTTTAGGCTCTGGTCGATTACTGTGGGAAAAGGCAGTCACTGATAAGAACCACCTGCCGTCCTCTGATTGGTCTCCTGAGTGGTCCATCTGAATTTAAATAAGAAAGAGAAACTTGCCCTGCGTTCCAAATCGCATACTTATACTTTTTACTTTTAGTATGTACTGCAGCTGCCCTTACAAAGTATGTAGTTTAGTATGTATTGGGACATACTAATTCTTTTTTTCCCTACTAAATAGTATGGTAGTATGGGTATTGGAACGCAGGGTTGTTATTGTCCTGATGACTTCACAAGTCTCTTCAATAGCATAGCTGAATATTACCTCAGAGAGCTCCACCTCCATCATGGCTCATACAACCATCAAACACACTGTAACTTAGCCCGTGTAGCTCTGTCTCTCTGAAACTATTAAAGTTAAAAGGAGAGGTCACCCCAAAACACCAAAAAGCTACTTTCCTCTGGTGCAATCAGTCCATCCAGTGAGTGTTTGTGGGATTTGGCAAGAGTAGCCATCTTTTTACAGCTCCAAAAAGGCCATAACATTTTATCAAGCAACTTGGCTGGCAAAATCCATGTGTTTTTAGCTTAAATTACTTATTATCATATTTATAGGAAAAGACTAAAATGAACCTCTGGGTCAAACTCACAGTGTGTCCAGTGATCCTTCAAACTTTAATAGAGTTTAGGCTTACATTAGTGTGAATAGCCTTGATAATAATGCCTGAAATCTGATTTTGGGACAAACTATTACCTTAATGCCAGAGTAAAGGAAGCCTCTCTGCAGCACAAGGAGGGACTTAAAATTAGCAGGCAAGAGTAAATAAAATGAATTTTTTTTTGTTTACTTTTTAGGTTTTGTGGTGACCTTGTTTGCTGAACAAGGTCAGGATGAACTCTGTGGCGCCTACAGTCATACTGTACACCAGTCAAGATTCGCTCATGTGCACTCAGACCTCCCACCACCCACCCCGACCCCCCACCACACAAACACACTCAACTCCCACACATGTACACAAACACAGACTCGAATGCACCCAAACACAAACAGTGATGTGCCCACAAATCCCTGTATCCATGTGCAAACTTGACTTGCACTGTTAGAAAATCACACACAGACACACACACACACACACACACCCTCGCAGATGAAACCTTTGCCTCCTCCATGCTTACAAAAATGGACACTTTCTTTGGGCCAAAGAAGAAGACACAGACCCCAGTGAGGTCTGGTGAATACACTTCTCCTTCCATCAGCTTCACCTCTGACTTTAGCTGTGACACACTCTCTCAAGGGTTCTCCGTCTTTGTGTGCAGGTGTGAAAAACAGTACCCAGACACGCATGTGTACATTGCTATCTCTGCTTTTTTTCTTATTTTTTTTTTTAATGGAGAACAGAATGTCACACAGGCCACCAATTGTCCGTAAATTTGTCTCTCTCCCTTCCTGTCTGTATGTCTGCCTGGTTGATATTTTCTCCCTGGGTTTTATGTGTAAATTTCTGGCTACGGTTGCTTGAGGTCCAATCCGTAGGCCTGGAACAGTGGAAACAGACAAACAGACAGCAAAACCAAAAACGCTGCACAATGACACAGCACAATACCAGAGACTCTTGATCCTTTGCACTTAGAAAAGCCGCTGAAAAAACAACCTTACAGTGGCACGTTAGCAGTTCTGCTTTTCATCTTTTTATTTGTTTGATGTGATGGAAGCCTACTTAACAGAAAGCTAACAATGCTTCTGCCAAGGCCCACAACAGTAGCAATGGTGTTTGAAAGGCTGATCTTCACAGTGATTGCAAATAAGAGAGCAATGTGGCTAATACTTCAGCTATCACAGAGAAGATCATCCTCTTATTTGTGAGTCTTTAACAGTGATTACTAATATAGCTGTACTTCAGTGTAGTGTGCAGACATAATAACAAGTGGGCTAGCAATTTGTAGGTGCTCTGGTGAGGAGGTGGGATGAGGAGGTGTGTGCAATTAGACTACACTGATTTCAGAAACTCCACCTATTAACACTGAACTAAAGTGCTCACACATCAACTTATCCCCTGTTGTTTGGAAATCACTGCGCTACCTCCTGGTACATGGTTTAACAGCACGATGCACAACATGGCAGAAAACAACAAGCAAATGAACAAATGCAACAAATCCTGGCACAGGAGTTTCTTTTCTTTTCTTTTTACTTTTTTTTTTAGCCAAATTTTCTTTCTTTCTTTTTCATATTACAAATCATGATTCTGAATTATTTAATAGTTCTGACTTATTTATGCTTGCACATTGAATGCAAATTCCAGTTATTGCTCAGTGTTAGTGCTGCTTGACCCTGTGCAGTGCTTGACAAATTGTTTGCGCTGTTGTAATTCATAGATTGTGAAATTGGACTGCTATCTCTGGGACAGGAGCTGCACGGGTTCTTGGAAAATTTTCATTTTGTTTTAGTAATCTTCATCAAGTTTCATTAAGTGCATGTGTGGTGCGCCTCAGTGTTTAATTGCTGGGCTAGTACTGCTTTGTTTGTTTGTGTAGCGTTAGAAAAAGTGAGAGACTGACACAAGTTTATATATAGATGCTTTGCTCTCCTGGCCCAATCAATAAATCATGGCGTAGGTCCAGGTTGTGCAGAACTCTACGGTCAGGATACTGAATAAGACTAAATGCGCATCGCTGGATTGCACTACTTCTATTTAACTTTACTACATCACGTCTTCATCTCAGAGGTTTTAAACCTGCTTGGACATGGCCTTGCCTCTGAGAGGTTATTTTTATTTTACTCCTGTAGTATCTTGTTATTTCTTGGATTCTTATAAATTCATCTCCGGGGTTTTGTTTTGTTGTTTTCTGCTCAAATACGGTGAGTTGCTCATTATTAATAATGACATTTTTGATAAGGAAGGCAATGAATGCTTTATGGGACTCAACAGTAAATGGTAAGGCATCCGTGCGTAATCAAATTGCCAGCTTATGTATTACAAGTGGAGAATACACCCAGAGTGGAATACTCTGGGTGTATTTGACTTTGTACTTACACACAAGGAAGTGGTAAGTCTGTGCATATCACCTCAAAAAGCCATGTAATTCAGTGAAATTGGGATTTTCTTCTTCAAGCACCAAAGGCGTGCGCGCGCGCACACACACACACACACACACACACACACATGCACGCACGCACACATACAGGCAGGCTAAACATACAAAACACAAACATAAACATACTGCTCTGAATCACTAATTAAGTGGCTGATCACAGAATATTGGAGGAATAATCTCTCTTCTGTTTGCTGTTGACATGGCTCTAAACATGAAAGCCAGGGCTAAAACACACACACACACACACACACACACACACACACACACATATATACAAACAGAGAGAGAGAGAATGATGTTTTCTTGCTTTTTTTCTGTCTGCTTGCTCATTTTCTTGCTGTTTTTTTTCCCTCACTCATCAACAATTCTGTCAGAAGTTGTTTTTGAAGACTTTGGCTCTGCACCATGCTCCGTTGTCCTGGTTTTGTCGATATTTTTCTTTATAAATGTTAATTCGATGTTTATGTGTGTGAGTGTGCATACATGCAAGTGTGTGTGTGTGTGTGTGTGTGTGTGTGTGTGTGTAAGCAGTGTGTGTTTGTGGTTTGCGGAATCCTGAGGGTGGTGTTTACAAATAAAGCCTGAAGCTCCCTAACGACAGTCGTCACCATGTTCCAGCACTAATTAACTAATTAAAACATAAACAGAGAAAAACAAGAAAAGCATGATGAGTAGCCAGACAGACGGACAGACTGTATGCAAGCTGAAAGGCAGACAGACACGTCAGCTTCCCAGGCACAACTGCAATGAAATTATCATTGTCTCAGAGGGGCAATTCACCCAAAATCCCACAAAAAAAAAAAAAAAAAAAAAATTCTCACTTGTGCAATCCATCCATCCAGATAGATTCTGTGTGTCGTGGTGAGGTGCAGTGATTCTCCCTGTCTCCTGTCACCTCAGTACAGCTCGGGTAGGTATTGCTCTGTGGAGCTCAAACTGCAAAAATTTACATATGAAAAACTCAACTCAAACTCATATATTTGCAGGCCTCCTGCAGTGGGACAGTCTCACTTTCCTACATGTAAATAATGAACTGTTTAAAGTTGCATGTATGCCATGGTCATCTATCTTATGCCTGTGTGACAATTTCATTAACCTATCACGTATTATTGTTTTTGCTTTTGCTTAATATGCTTAATATGATTGTGTCGTTTTGATGATTTGTGTTCAGTACTGTTGAGTTCAGTACTGTTGAGCTTAAAAGTGCTTAAAGTGGTAGTTCTTACCTTTATAGTGGTATTTGCTGGTCTATGCAAGTCTGATACATCCACCAAGTCTGGGTCATTAAATCCTTATTGCTTATGGGACCAGAGTGCCACTATGTGCCGATACAGTGGCAGCGCTATGGCAGAAAATAGTTGCACCATTTTGGAAACCAGCTGGCAGAAAAGGGAGCTGGAAGTGAAACCAGAACAAGAACCAGAAACCAGGTTGCTGTGAATACTTCGAAACAATTATTCAGCTTTGTGTCGCTGCTCAAAACCATGTTGTTTAGCAGTAGCAGTAGACTATCGGTGTAGCTCGTGTTCATGTGACAGAGAAGGATTTAATGGCACGGACTTGGTGGATGTATTACTGTTACATGGTGGATGGATCTCAACTCAACTCAACTCAGCTTTATTTATATAGCACTTTAAAAACAACCACAGCTGAAAACAAAGTGCTGTACAAAAATGATAATAGAACAACAAAACAGAAAGAACAGTAGAAAGAATAAAAACAATCAAACAAATTAAAACAGAGCAATAAAACAATAGAAAGAATAAAAACAATCAAACAAATTAAAAACAGAGCAAGGTCTGATGCTATAATTTAAAATCAATGTGCATAAAAGATCATAAAACAACAAAACAGTAAAAGCAATAAAGCAGTAAAAACGACAATAAAACAAATAAAAACAGAGCGACGTCTCAAACTGGATCTGAATGGATAGACTGCACTGGGGCTAAGTGGTGTATTTTGGGTGAACTGCCCCTTTAAGGCTCGGAAAGTCTGGAGGACTTGAAGAACACATGAAGATGCATGTTTAATTTGCCAACCCAATCTTTTGAAAGCAGTTCACCATTAAAAACCCATTCCTGCCACTAATTAAACCCTTAAAAACTCATCTTTGTTCAAGAAGTTCAAAAAGTTAAGAAGTTTTTCTCCATGACAAAAATCCCCTTCAGGCCTTAAGATGTCTTAAATGTAACTCGACACCTTTGCCTTCATTTAGTATGTGTGGACTCATGAATATGCAAATAGCTCCGCCTCCTCATCCAGCCCTCACCACTAAGCTGCTCACATACAGTACCTGCTCACCTTCGACTCTGCTTATCAAACACACAAACCTCTGCTAGTTTTCTCTTTTGCTAGCTACTGTATGCTACACAATGTGGTAATATAGGAGTAATTCAGTAATACATGTTCAAACCAGAAACCAAAGAAGAGGAACAGCGACAGGTGGACAGCAGCCACCTGCACGTGCATGCATTAGAGTTTTAATATATTTTATGTGTGTAACACTATTGCTTTAGCTGATTAAGTTCATTTTGTCTTCTATTGCGATATACAAGGGTTTTTCTTCTATTCAGACAAATGAAAATGACAGGTCTGTCGGGCCGATCAGCTGATAAATGACACGTCAGCAATACGTTGGATGACGCTTCTGAGGAAGACTGGAGCCACAGTCGAAACTGTCAAGCAGGTATGAACAGCTCATTCTCTTCATTTGTCTGAATAGAAGAAAAACCCTTGTATACTATTGCTTTAGGTTACAATGTAATGCTACTTTCACATCATGACATAATGAAATATGCAATTACATTGTGAGATACCAAACCTATGATTGGTTACCGGTCTGTGACATAGCAGACCAATAAACTCACATGGCCTGAGTCAATCCTGATTTCTGTGAGTGCACCTCAGAAAAAGCTTTTTTGACCACCATGCTGCAAAAACAATGCTCTATGATAAGCAGAGCACATAGATTACATCATTATAGTAGCAGATTTTCTAGCAAAACACTTTAAAAACAGAAAAAAAACATAATTTAAGTAGAGTGTCTCTTTTACCCAAAACATTTCTCTTTCATAGAATAGAGTTACAAACTAGGCGCTCTATCATTTCTTGCTCTATGTTTCAGAACCCACCGTTTACTTTTATATTAAAAGTGCATTTTTGAGGTGATAACATTATAACAATAAACTTGATGAGAAATTTTCTGTGAGACTTCTTTGTAATTGCACTATGTGGCGCAGACACTGTGCCACTTATCCCTCCAAATGAATTGGTATAGCAATTTATCACGAATTGAGTGAATGGAGCTGAGAGTCTTGCTGATAGAAACTATCTGCACTGGTAGCCACTGCTGTTGGATGTGACTTGTCCTCCAGTTCATTCTACTTCTCTTCCCCCTGTATCTAAATTCCCATCGGCTGTTGGATCAACCAGACTCAGCCCAACGAATTAAAACATGTTTGAAAAAAACCACACAGGCCCGGAATTGTCAGTCTATTCACTCTAAAGGAAAATCTGCACTGACGGTCAGGCCTTAACAGCAATCTGAATCCCACCTAGTCCAGTCCAAACCGGGCTGAGAGCAAAGCAGTGAGGAACAAAGCAGCAGAAAGACGTTTAACCTTTCAGACAGTATCTTAGCCATGAAAAGTCAACAAACAATTGTATCCTTCACTAAAGTTTGGAAATGAGGGATACTTTTCACAGTCACAAGGGTGTTGTTGGATTATTTGGATTATTTTGTCTCTGACCTCCAGTTTGAAAATGTGGTGAGGCTGCAGACTTTCAGCTACAAGGTAGGCTGCTTTGAGTTGACTGAATTTAATTTCTCAGACACTGCTATGACTGCAGCGACAGGGGCACTCACTGATCTGAAATTTGGTTTATCTGCAGAATGTGTGGTTTCAGAGACACTTTGTGTCAAGGCTGAACAGTTAATCAAAACAATATTGAAATCACAATATGGCCAGGCTGCAATTTTTGGACATTTATGACAAAACATTGTTGTAAATAAAGTATTATGGTGTTACAAAGATATCCTGCCCTACAAATTGCACTTTCCAGATGTAAGAGAACATGGTTGTTTGGCACAGACCCGAGCAAATATCACATCATCATCATTATAATGACAGTTAAGCTGCAAATTGCAATTCCTGCTAAAACTGTGAATCATATCGCAATCACAATATCTGTAAAACTGATCACAATATGATTTTTTGATCATACTGTTCAGCCCTATTGTTTATGAAGCTGAAGTGGAGAGCAGAGGAGGGCAGAGGAGAGGCTTATTTGGGCAATGCAGAAATTTAGAAAGCTAAATTCATAAATAACTACAGGGTGACTGTTAACTGTATAGTGGAAAGAAGACCCATACTGATGCTCTCACACTGTAAAGGAGGGTCGCTTTATTGTTTAAAAAAAAATAAATAAATAAATAAAAAAGCATGTAATTTTACTTAATCTATCTTTAAGTATATTTGATAATGCTGACCAGCTTGCTTTGCAGATGCTGACTGGAGCAGCTAAGAGAAGTATAATCTGTCTAATCATGTTATGCTGTCCTCCTGTAACACGGCAGGACACACAGATTCATATTTTCACCATTCTTTTCTGCTTTCAGCCTACAGCCGCAACACAATCTGCACAGTGCTCAAGCAAGTGTGACACACTTGTACAGCGCTACTGGCGTGTCGTCATAGTGAACAACTACAGTCGACCACAGCAGACAGAGAAATGACCGTTCTATTCAATTCAAGTGCTATGGTTACAATAATACACTTTACATCACTGTTTCAGCTCTGATCACACACGGCCAAACAAGCCTCTCTCTTTCTCTGTCTGTCTCTCTCTTCCTCACACACACACACACACACACACACACACACACACACACACACACACACACACACACCTCCCCTGTTTTTCATTTCAGGTTTGCAGTACAGTTCAATTCAATTTAGTTAAATGCATTTCAACTCAATTAAGTTTTGTTGGCATAAATGGAAGATAAATGATATTGCCACACCAGTGCACGACAAAATAAAAAGCATGACATTATATTTATCTTAGAAGTAGACTACATTGTAGAAATAAGTATAAAAGTTTTTTCCTCAAAATGTGACTCATTATATTGTCGTTTTTTATATCTATAGAAAGAAAAAGTTTAAATTGGCTACCAATGATTAATTATTTATGGCTTTGGAAAATGATGAGACAAAGTCACCAGCAACACACACAGTCTTGCCCTCTTCACCAAACACTGAGAGATTTTCTGAAAAATAACCAAACTTATTTTTCAGATTCAGGGTAGTGTATGTGAAATCCATGCAGTGTGAACAGCTACACATCAGACACTTCCATGTTCTTTTTCAGCCTCACTGGATGATTGAACACACACAAAACAAAAATGTTGTGTTTGGGGCTTTTCGAGTGGAAAGAGATTGGGATTCTTTTGGGAGCAGGCAAATAAAAAAGAGAGAAAAAAAAAAACACAAAGTGAGGACTAGGAGACAATCTAAGCAAGGAGAGGAATGTTGCTGTTACGCCTGTTAAGTTTTACGAGGCTGATTTACATAGGACACACATTTACATTTACTCTGCAGGATTTACACAAGACCGACAGCCATCAAATAACTGTTTTTCATCCATAGGAAGGCTCAGTAATTCACTTATTTTTCCACAGATTAGATGTAAGAGAAATTTACATACATATTGTAGGTTAGCTATGTCTACTTAAGCCCTCCTGTTCATAGTATCCCACTCCATCACCACTCAGCCATTTACAGCAACATGTGATAATAAATTAATATGGTAAAAAAAAAAAATAAAGGGGGTAAAAAAAAAAAAGGTAAAAATACACAATGTGATTATAATGAAAGTACAACTAGGAGTAAGGTAAAGTGGCATATTGGTAGCAAATACATGTATGAGATGTGATGGGAATACTACCCTTTTTATGTTATGTTAATTAAGTTAGAAGACGTTACAAAGAAGTAAACCAAAGTAGAAGATCACTGTCTATAATTGTTATGTGTTCGGATTAAACTGACCCACTCCTGATTACTGTAAAAAGTATACTTAAAATGAGCTTCAAAGCTAAAAGTACACTGCCAGTACATAAGAAAGTTAACTTGTGGGTTTGGAGCATGAAAAATTTTGAAAACCTCTGTACTTACAGTGAGTATACTTCTGAATAAACTGCAGATACACACTACCCTGCAATTTCACACCTAAGAGTTTTCTACCTTTAATCTGTCATTGTAGTATCAGGATTTTACAGCAGTGTTTTGAATTGATCTCACCATTGTGTACTGGTTATTCTGTAGTGTGTGTGTGTGTGTGTGTGTGTGTGTGTGTGTATGTGTGTGTGTGTGTGTGTGTGTGTGTGTTTGATGGTGAATGAGTGTGCAGTTTTGCATTTGTGTTTGGAGTTTTGGGAAATGGACCAAAACTTCAAGAAATATGTCTTTGCAATTCGGAAAAGCTGTAATCACAAGTCCGTACTTCACACCTTGGCTACAGGAGCTGCCTCAGCCCAAAATGTACAGCGCCCCCTGGAGGTGGGTGAAAAGTAGAGTAGGTTGGCTCATGTTCACACCACAAACAACCGGCTACAGTTTGCTTGTAACCGTGCCGAGACAGGCCACCTGCTCAACAGGGTCTTGGTCCTGTTGCTTTGGGTTAGGGTCCAGTGCGATTTCTGGATTCACACCTGCCCAAACAAACCACACCATGCGGTAAAACCCACTAGAGTTCAATTCAGTCAGAGTGAAAAGGATATTATCGACTCATTCATTCTTTTAACCTTTGCCACATTAGCCTACAAAAAGCTGCCCCATTTAACCCCCCAGTATGCTGGAGGAATTGTGGAAATACGAATGCCAATCATTACCATGTATTTTGGGAGTGCCATGTGATTAAAAATTATTGAAAGGGAATACAATACAAGAGATCTTTAGATGTGAATTGCCTTTGGAATGTAAAATCCTATTTTTTGGTCTCATGCCCAAAGAATGGCCAAAGAGAGACAAATATCTGTTTAGCATCCTGTTGGTGGCAGGCAAAAAGGCCCTCACCAAAAAATGGCTCTCACCAGAGAGCCCAACTATGGACACATGGATGGACATTACGATGGACATTTATAAGATGGAGAGAATAACAGCATGTGTAAACCACAAAATGGACTTGTTTGTCAGGTTGGAAGAAATGGATTAATTATTTGACACAGTGCAGGCTAGACTTTAATTATGCAGACCTGGGATAGAACGTTATATGTGCTTATATGTAGACATAAGAGCATAGAATAACAAAATGGAAACACTCCCTATATGTTGATGTTCAGGTTATTTTTAGTTTTTTATTTTAGTTTTTTTTTTCTTTTTATCTTGTTTTTTTTATGTTAAGAAAAAAAGAGGGACACTCAGGTGAATTTATTAAAATTTACAACTCCTGTGGATGTAAATGTTTATTCCTGTCACTGAATTTCAATAAAAAGAAAATTTAGAAAAAAAAAAAAAAAAAAAAAAAAAAAAAAAAGCTGCCCCATTTGTTAAATGCAGAACACGTGCTGTACGCAGGGCATCATGTTGTGCCGGGGGACTCATATATGCACAAGCCGTTGGCAAGGCCCCCAAGCCATCACTCACAAGGCCCGCACATGCTAAGTCAAGCCCGCTGAGTCTGTCATCTACCACACGCGTCGTTGTCATGACAATCATCCTCTGACCAATCACTGCTCAGAGCCAGGCAGCAGTGCAGGTGAAGAGATGGCAGCGAAAAGACAATTTGAATCCAGTGCAAGCAGTTGGAAAAAAAACAAAAAAAAAAACAAGAAGAAATTGCATTCACCTCTGAAATGCCAACATTTTGCAAAACATCTTCACATTAATATAGCCAGGTATTTTTTGTTATTATTAATTGATGACCAAATTTATCATTATTATTTTTTTTTTTATTATAAATGTTGTTTGATCTTATTAATAAATACTGTTTCATTTCATCTCTGGTTCTTTCGAGTGTCCCACCACCACCAGTGTAAAGCCCCCAGAGGGTTACACAGGGGGAATTCTAAGCATCATTCTCATGGGAATATCCTCTTCCCTTAATTGAACAGCGTCAGCCATCCGTGGATTCGTGGGAGCCTTTCCCCTATCTCTCTCATAGCTCTAAATGTTTCATTTAATTCAAAAAAATCCTCATTTTGTTTACTCAAGTTAGTCTCTCCTGACTAAATTTCCATTGAGAGTCACAGAGGTGCAGACAATCCCATGCTAGAAGACGGAACAAACTCCACAGAAAAAGCTGCGATGCAAACCAAGGGCCATTTTCCATGAGGCAACACTGTTGACCACTGAGTCAAATCCTACCTCAATTTATTTTTTAACATTCAATTTAAAAAAAAAAAATTGAAGAACTTAGTGCATGTCTTATATGCGCTGGAATTGATTGACAGCTGAAGAAACCAACTTCACTTTATCTCATGTATGTGCATGCGTATATGTACGTGTGCGCCCGTGTGCGACTGTGGCTGTGTGTACGCGTGTTTGTGTGTGTGTGTGTGTGTGTGTGTGTAAAGTCTGGTTGGCGACAGACAACAATAACAGACATGTGGGTCACGGGATGGAGTGTGTTGTGGTTGCTGCGGGTTACCCGGACGGCTGCATTGTGTGTGCTCAGTCATGCAGTAAAGATGAAGCTGTGTGCAGAGCAGACAAGGGAAAGAGGTCATGTGTGTGTTTACATGCCTATGTCACACACTCTACCGCACTTTGACACACACTGAACACACCAACAAACTTTGCTGTTAAAGTGCAGGATGTTAGGGTATCACTGATTTGTCAGCTGCTCCCTCCATAATGAAAGTCAAATCTGTTGCATAAAAACAGTAAACTATTGCGATATAACACTGCACCCATACAAATATTGCCACAGCCTGGCTGGCACACACACACACACACACACACACACACACACACACACACACGCCAGTATAGTAACCCGCACAGACACAAACAGACTCGAACACTCCGACCCACACTCTTGTTCACTCACAGACACACACACACACACACACATGCACACAGAGCGTCTGATAACTCAGTTGTAATCCAGGATTAGTCAGATTAAGATCTATACCTCTGTCTATGTGTGGTAAATGATTAAAACCAGACAGGCCTGTTTACTGAGGAGAGGGAACGTTCAAAGGAAAGCAGACAGAGATTCACAGTAAAACAAACACAGTAGTCCTGGATTGACAGTTGCAAGAGACAGAAAAGGAAAAGAGCAAATTATTTGTTCACACTGTAAAGTCTGTGGTTCTTTGATGTGAAACCGGTTTGCTCTTCTCGTGGTGAAAGGGGAAGAGCGGAGGGGGGAATGTCTGAAAATATAGGAAGAGGTGGCAGCGGAGGAAGAGTTTCCTCTGAGGCAACTGATAGAACCTGGATGAATGACAAAATGTTGTAATTAATAAACCCTAAGCGTAATCGGGTGCCAGCACACACATATACTTAGACACGGAGGCTTTGCTTGCTCTCTGTCGCACGCGCGCGCGCGCACACACACACACACACACACACACACATATAGGCAGAGCATATTGCTCCAGACTGCCAAGGGCCAGAGACTGCCATGGTGTGATGGAGGGGATGAGAACAAATAAAATGTAAGGGAAGGCCTAATGAAGAATTTAAATGAGGAAATTCCTGTGAAAATATGATAACCCCCATTCCTCAACCAGCCTCTCTCTCCCTTTCTCTACCCACTCTATTGCCAACCCTCCATCAACACCCCACCCCCCCTCCCTGCCCACTATAAACATTGCAGTATTTTAATTAGGATTTGTACACTAAAACACTTTAATTTTCCCTTCCTTATTTTCCAGAAATCTCTGTTTTATTAGTTATCAAACCATTCCAGGCCAAAATCATAATTACACTCAGTCCCAGGCGACATGTGCATATGTGTGTGTGTGTGTGTGTGTGTGCGTGTGTGTGTGTGTGCATGTGTGAGAGAGAGAGAGTGCATGTGCATGTGCATGTGGGTGTATAAGGGGATGTTTTTCTCTATATAAATTCATTGTTTGGCTAAATCTTAGACCGAAGGGTTATGTTATTTACCTGTGGTAATTGGTTTCCCAAATGGCAGTTTTCTTCATTACAAATGTGCGCGCACACACACATACCCACACACACACACACACACACACACACACACACACATACACACACAGAGAGTAATGAAGAGCAGGACCGGGAAGATGCCATTTCAGATAGCAGAGGCAAAGAGTCAACACACAGATACCAAACATAGACACACAGACACACACACACACACAACTATGCGCACAAAGGGAGCAGACAGGGAGAGCAATGTTTTACTGATATCGTAATCATCTGAGGCTAGAGAAGCACAGTGAGATGACTAATCAAATATACACAGTGAACACACACAAGCAAACACCTGGAGACACACACACCTATTGTTCTAACATCCCAATTTCTGTGCTGTGAACTCAACAGGATCTGTCTGAGAATATTAACTGATGGAAGGCAGGAAGGGTGTGTGTGTGTATGTGTGTGTGTGTGTGTGTGTGTGTGTGTGTGTGTGTGTGTGTGTGAGAGAGAGAGATTTAAGAGCCAGCTGCAACAGTTCTCTAACTCTCCCTCTCTGAGGTGAAAATAGCACCTGTCATCTGTCCATCTCACCTTCTCTTTCTCCTTCATTCGTCTTTCCACCTTTTTTCCTTCACCTGCTTGATCTATGCTCTCCTCCACACGATATGTAGCCTACCTCTGTGCTCACTCCACACTAACTTTGGCAGCGGTGACCAGACATTTTTGAATTTGTTGGATTAGCCAGGAAATGTTGGGTGGCTGAGGTGATAAATGATATGTGATAAGTCTATCTTACTCAATCCACATGCTCTCGAAACAGCCAGAGGACTACTATTACCATCACTATTACTTTTTGTGAGTTTCAGCGTTGGTCACCCAACACCATTGCCACATTTATTCAAGATAGAGGTCAGAAAGAGTCCCGTCAGTACAACTTATCAGTGGAAAGAAAATTACGTGAACAGGAAAGTTAAGCTAATGTTACATTTCTTCAGTGTCAAAAGGAAGCACAGGTAATAAATATGTTCAGTTTTGTGATGGGCAGACGTGGTTTGTTGGTTGAAACAAAAGCATACACAATGAAAGTAGCAATAAATTTGGATTTTTTTTTTGTTTGTTTTTTACATTTAACAGTTTCCATTTTCAGAGTTATTTACCTCTGAGTCAGATATATCAGAGCTTTGAGAAAAAAATGCATAATTTCTAGCAGCATTTCTGAGTTGGATAGTGATGTGAACACTGTTTACAAGTCAGAGGATGAAAAGGAGACACTACTTGTCTCCTTTTCAAACTTTGTGTCCCAAGTCCTGACAAATATCTGTAAAATACTAAAATGTTTCTGTTTATGAAAAATACTAAAATGCCCTGGTTTTCAATATTCACTACCAAACTGTCCTGTTTTTTCTCTATTCTCACCTGCTATCAGAACCAAACATACACATATTATACATCAAAATATTCAACGTTTTCTGCTGAATCTAATCAAGCAATCAGACCTCAACTATTGACACTACAGCCCTCAGAAGCCGGTGACGTCATGTTCAACACAGATTAGCTGGCAGAGAATTTGTCACAGTCAGACATTTAGCTGGCAGCCTTTACTTGTGCATACTGACAAATACCTTGTGTTTTATTTTGAAGGTATCTGACAATCAATACATATGTTATATTAAACCAATACAATCCTTGTTTTGTGTTTACTAGTGTTATTATACAGTTTTTAAACTATGTTTCTGTGGATTTTGGGAAACAAAGCCATTTTTAAGCTGCTGAGGTGCTGTCCATGGTTTTGAAAGGTGTGCTTCGTAGATGTCCTATAAATGCTGAAATAAACAATAATAATAATTAATAATAATTGTCCCCATCTTGATGAAAAAGCCTATGGTGCTCATGCATGTGCATTTAAGGGTCTTGGTTTTGGTGTTTAAAAATTCTGGTCACCAGATCCTAAAAGCCTGAAGACAAACTTTTTACTAAACCAGGGTTGGTATTGTTTTTCATGTGATGCAAATTCATTACCTCTAAAGATAAAATGTCAAAATTAAGCATTGAGTGAACTTTGTTACAAATCTTTAATTGTCTGGATAACTTTGCCCACTTCCTGTGTTACATTTGATGCTGTTCAAATGTTGTTCAAAATCTACCAGCATTATTATGAATCCCGCCAGAGTTCTGGACAAGGTCCGTCCACTTGGTTAATGTTAGGGTTAGGGTTGGGTGAGGGCTTATGCAAAGCCTTGATTTAGCAAGTAGGCAACAGGCCAACTAATTTTATGACTAGCCACAGCATTTGCGGGCTTATCTTTCCCAGAACTCTGGTGGGATCCATAAAGCATTGTACCCGCCCCACAAACAAAGATGGTAAGCTTTGATGTATGTAATTAAAATAGGACTATTGATGCCGGTCAAAAATTATGCTTGACAAACTGTATGTGTTAGCATGCACATTTACCTTATCTTTCCTCTCTCTTATTGCTGACACAATCTAAATAAAGTGGGAATGACATAAAAAAACATCTTTAAAATATTTTTTATAATTAGTTTTTTGCTATTTCCCGACACTTAGTTCCTTTTCCTGTGATGACCTGTTTATTGTTCCACCCACACTTGTCTTCCCACACGAACAACGCAACTTCAGAAGAGCAGAGTGACTAAAAGCTTAATTTTCAAGAAGTACCTGACATCAGCTTCTTCCCAGTGACACATATCCCCTTTTTATTTACTCTGCTTATTCTGTTATTAAAGTCCCCTCTATTTCTTTTCTTTTCTTTTCATTTCTTCCCTTTTTTTCTTAACACTTCGCCATTACACAATTGTTCTCAGGCCACAGGAAAATTATGTGGCTACTCAGGCCTTGACCTTGCACTCCTGGTTTTTTCGTTGCTTGTAAGTATGATGATGTAGAAATTGAAGCTTATTCTACTGTTACATTCATTCTAAGTCACAGTGGATAAAAGTGTCAGCTAAATGCCCAAAGTGTAAAATGGAAATTGTGCAGACAGGGGGAAAGCTGGCTGGTGGTGAGGTGCTGAAAAACGGTGTTGAACTGTATTAATGCAAAGAGCCAGCCAAAGCCTTGGCTCCACTGTGAGCAATCAATGGACCAACACCTGCTGACACCCTAGAAAACTTCAATTTTTACTTCAGCTGGTTGAATCATCCATTAATTATAATATCAATAAGCATCTAAAACATATTGGCAATGCTGTGATTATCCACAGCAATAATGCATGATTTTTGAGTAATGCATGGTTTTTCCATGGAGCCCAGAAGTATGGGTACCACTTTACGATAAGCTACACAAAGTCCTGAATGCTTACCAGAGAATGAATGGGAAACAAATTCACTGCGAGTTAGCAAGTAGTTAACAAGCAGTTCCTGAATATCTCTGAATCAAGTTACACACATTTATTTAAGACCAGACTGCTGAATAGTATGCTAATAATCCAGTATCTGATTTTTAGTTCCTGCATATTTGCCAATCTACATGATGACCACTTATGTAATGCACCATTCGTGATTAACTGAATATGGTGCCATATGGCAGAATAATAAATCATGGCACCCTCATTAACTCCACATTAGGTACAATACTGTGTCCCCTCAAGCAATGTTGTGCATCACCTCACCCAGCTGACAAATAACTACCAAGTTGTTGTGTCCTCTCAAGTAAAGAGGACCATCAACCTTAAAAAATGGTGACTGGGGGTGCCCCGGTAGCTCACCGGATAAGAGCATGGACCACGTGCTAAGGCTGAGTCCTGCTCGCAGTGTCCTGGGTTCAAATCTGACCTCAGGCCCTTTGCTGCATGCCAGCCCCTCTCTCTCCCCTGCCTTGCCTTTCTCTCTCTACTGTGACTGTCAAATAATGCAGAAATACAAAAAAAAAAAAAAAAAAAAAAAAAAAGTGACTAATGGAGAAGTATGACGCACTACATTACTTGAGGGAAATAAAAATATGCAGGTAAGAAGTAAGTAATGACTTGTTATTGGTTATGTGCCATTTAGCACATTATTTAGAATTAAACAGGAACAATGTAAGTGGACATTTATGAGCAGATTAACACACAGGTTCATTAACATGGTACTGAACAATCTGGCCCAAGGTTATTATAGTTATGCATTTTTCATTAGCTTTTAATTTTTATCTTGTTTTGATTTTTTGTTTTCAATTTCAGTTTGATTTAATTTGTTTTTAAAGCCGGTTTAGTCTCTAGTCTTTACTAAAACTGACACTGAAGAGTATTCTGGGTTTTTGTTTTTATTTCAGTTATTGAAAATGTTTTGTTTTTTTTTCTTTACCTAGTTTTTGTTATTTTGTTGGTTTTTGTTAATGATAATAACCTTATTGTCTGGTCCTAGGTAACATATCATTACAGTACTACTACTTGATGCAGAGTTAATCAGGAACTAGCAACTCAGTCCTGATCTGTCAGCTCCACCAGCAGGATGGGATTGGATGGGAGTTATGTTTTCACCCCCAATCCATTTTTCTGTTTGTTTGTTTGTTTTGTTTCTTGGCAGGTTATCTCTATTACTTATGAACAGATTTGCATGAATTTTTGGGGGAAGGGTGGTCACTGGTTCAAGGAAAAATCTATGAATTTTTCACACTGATTGGCCAAAATGGGACATGGCAGTGGACATGGGTTCACATAAAAACACATGTAACTTTGATCATATTCACACAGCACTATGAAGCTTCGTAGAAAGGTTGGTTATAGGGCAACGAAGAACCGGCCAAAGGAGGGTGTGGCAGAACGAACTGGCATATCTTGTCAATTTCCTAGTGTTGGCAGAGATACTGCATGCTCTCTGCTGAGTGCTCTCTGGTTCCTGACTGTTGCTTGGTAAGAAATGAGGCGTTTGCTTCCTACATTATAAAGTGGTATGGAAATCTGATGTAACCTTGAGCACAATTAATTTGCCCAAATATGGAATCCTGGATCAAACACGTCTTTCTCCGTGGGGAAAACACACAGTGTTTTCACATTATCATCCCTGCCACAATCTGTGATTTAAGCTTGTGTGTAAAACTTGGACATTTTTATCTGCACATATGTTTCTCTCTTAAATGGGACTGGATCCACTGAAATCTGTGCCTGCTTTCCAACCAAAATAGCTGTTCTGTGAACAAAAAGCTAAAGCAGAGCATGTTAATTACATAGATGGCTGTAGCGTTGTGTACAATAAATTTATAACTCATTCCAGCTTGCTACAGAGCCATAAAAAAACACCTGCTTAGCAAGCCACCACGCATATTTCTTTGGCCAATCTGTTATCTTTTTTCAGAGATGGAAGAAGTATTAAAAAGGATTGAGAATCAGGTCAGCATGGGCGGCTACCCACTTAGCTGTTGGCAATTTGTTTTTTAAAATCACACTGATTGTCATCAGATTACAGTATACAAGCTGAAAAACTGAAAGCTGAAAAACAAAAACATATCCAAGCAAATGTCCACATGTAATATGAATTAGGAAACCCCCATTCATTTCTCACATAGATAACTGTTTATAAGTTTTTGGACTGGAATTCTCAAAAATGCTATGATGACATGACCTGTGAGGATGATTGACCAGATCCCAAGCATACGCCAATCAGTGCTCCCTTCTTTGTTTTTGCCCCACTATACAATAGACCATATATTCCTGGCAGATAACCAGGAGTGATGTGGTTTACATGCCCCGGCTGTCATGAGTCAGATTCAAACTCACAGCGTCTCAACATTAGAGTAGATTGCCCGCTCTTTATCTCACTGAATCTCACCTCATTGATATCCAACAGCAACAGCAACTCTGCCACCCCAGAAAGAACTAGACGGGAATGAAAAGAAGCATGTTGCACTGACTGGAGTGTGGGCCTGTCAATCATCGCTAACAGTTGCATTAGGCATTTCAGTCAGGCACAAAAGGTGTGCTTTGTGCCAAGATATCTCAAGTCAGACAGGCACGCAGACAGTGCGCCTGAATAACAATATTTCATCATAGTAAAGTGGGAATAACAGGGAAGAGGATAAGGGGTAAACATAGTTCTGCAAAGTGATAGGACCGTGTTGTTCTGACTTTCATCAAAAGACAACATTCATCTTCAAGGTTCTCCAGTGCCATCTGTGATCCGGCTGGAGTGAGTCTTACCTCCTTTTCCTCTCTCTCTTACACACTTGCAACACGATACACACACACACACACACAAACACACACACGCGCTCACACACACCTTCTCACCACTCTATATGCCCTTCCAGATTCATTAGCATATAAATAACTGACGCAAACACAAACCAACACATCGAGTCAATGATGCCATCAGACAGTCGCCTTTTCCTGTTGTGTTAAGAGGTGAATGTGGAATATTAGTGGGTATAAGCACATTCTGGTAGTGTCCATTAGTGTGTGTGTGTGTTTGTGTGTGTGTGTGTGTGTGTGTGTGTGTGTGTGTGTGCGCGCGTGTTGTTCCAAGCCTGATGAAAAAGCTTTTAGGCTAATTACACGAGACGAGCGTGTTGCTATGTTAGTGTGGTAGACTAGATGCATTTTAATCTTGTGCTTATGTCTCTCTCTCTCTCTCTCTCTCTCTCTCTCTCTCTGTCTTCCTCATACACATAATTTATGTGCACATACTCCATTGATTCACATAAATTACCGCTATTAATATATTGGATGTAAAAATTAAAGTTAAAGAGCCATCTAAAAAAAAACCTCACTTGTTTCTGTGTGTGTGCTAGTGTGTTCATGTGTGTGTGTGTGTGTGTGTGGGGGGGAGGGTGGTGGGGTGCGGGGGTTCACTGACCATTGACTGTCAGTCAGTCAATGACTGTGTCATGTTCGTGGCACAGACTCCTTCCACTCCTCGTTCAATGCGCCTCTTCCCTCTTCCTCTGCTGTAATAAAGGGATGGAAAGAAGGGCACCTGCGTGTTCAAATCTGATGGAGCAGCTCCCCCTGTCCTCTGTCGAAAGAACTGCAGCATAACGTTGTCTGTGAGCTGAAACAGGGAAAAAAGACACGTTGTGGATAGTTGTTTTGTTTTATTCATTCTTGCATGATTTTGTTTGACTTACCAAATGCCCACTTTGATCAGAGAGAACATGGCTTAGTTTGATGTATATTCCTTTAGTAAATGCTTTTTTCCCCCAAAAAATGTACAACAATGGCCTGTATCTACAGGTTGCGACACTTCACTGACGCCACATCCCGCTGAGTGAAATAGTCAAACCCAAGATGCCATTGCTTTACAGCTGCACCATTACATCAAGATGTATTTGCTTCATTTTATACACATTTCCCTGTAATTCAGCAGGATATATCGGTTTCTTTGGGAACCTCCACTAGAATTTAAAATAAAGTTCTGTGGGTTAGAACAAAGCTCGGCTGTGCAGCATGCAATTGTAATGAGGAGCCAAGTGAGGACTGGCAAGGTTGAGGAGGTTAAAGTTTGATGAATTTAACAGTTTTACTCAACCATTCTAGTGTATGATGCCTTCCTGGTTTGACCGCTTTCCTTTCCTCATACTTGTCCCCGTGTGAAATCTGTCCAACAACCTGAAAAGTTGGCAGTCTGGGTGCCAGAAAGTGGCCTCATTCAGTCCCCAACCAGACTGTTTCATTTCATGATTTCAAATACAGTCAGAACATTGCCTTCCCTGTGCATTTAAAAAGCACTCTGGACCGTCTGGGCACTCTAGGTGATGCGGTCAAGGACAACTTGCTGCAGCGTGTCTAAAGTTCAACATCACCAAATGAAATGGCTTTCAAGCAATTGAGCTGTACTTGCTAAAAAAAAAAAAAAAAAAAAAAAAAAAATCTGTCACTCCACAAGGTATGAATATCTCCTCACACTACAATTTGCCTCAGCCTTTTTATTTACAAATAGCGAGAGGGTTTCTTACAAAAAAAAACATGGCAATGACATTTTTTATCACTGTCACTTTACTCCAGTGTAATACAATCCTCTCTAATTCTTAACTGCAAATACACTACATAGTGAGGTTTGTGTAGAGGCTGAAGGATACTCCTGCTTTATGAACAAGATAGGTGCTAGTGGGCACTATGTGTGTGTGTGTGTGTGTGTGTGTATCGTGTTGCAAGTGTGTAAGAGTGTGTGTGTGTGTGTGTGTGTGTGTGTGTGTGCAGTGGTTGTTTGGAAAGGAATGTAGTGTTCTGGATCAAGATGACGATATTGAAAACCACTGCGGCAGAACAGAGCGTATCAGTTGTCTTGTAGGGGGAATTTGCAGTGCAGATGGGGTTTTCAGCAACATGCACAACACATGAACAAACATATAACGTAAACACACACACAACAAATCACCACAGCCTATATCACACAGACCAACATCAGCTGACAGGACCAGATAAGCAGTCGAGAGCTCAATACAGTGCAATTCTGGCTCAGGCATAAAGCACTTTGTCAATTTATGTGCAAATTTGCAGTCTAATTGAAGTGGGGATGAATAAGGGTTTGATTTTTCTGCTCTTGAGTTTAGGCAGATTAAAGTGGTGCCAAGAGCTCAAACTGGGACAATCAAGAATGGCATTGGCCCTTCACTCCATGCCTCCCAAAGTTTTCATTTAGCTGCGTCAGCAATATCCTCACTTGCTATTTTCATCACTCCCGTTCTCTAATCAGTTTTATTGCTTAGGTCTAAGCTGCCTAACCAGGCTTACAAAAGATTTCAATAAAATTCAACCACAATAAGGACAAGGATGTCACTTCACCACACACCTTAAAAGTATTTATTTTCTACAGTTAAAAAAACAACACTTTCCCACATATCGCATCTGTTTTTACAGTGTTTGTTCCAAAGTAATGTGAGCATATATTTATTATTATCCACCAATGCAGTTTCTTCACCATTTATTCTAGCAGTTTTGCTTGTATTGTACCTTCAATCTATTGCTACAGCCTTTAATTTAGAAAACGTTAATCTCAACACGAATTCTTTGCATCATATCTCCGACATCACAGCTACAGGACAAGGAGTGCCTCTTGACCTTCAGTAGCTCTGTAATCTGCAGATTTGATGCCAGCTGCTTTACTGGCTTCAGTGATAATTAGAATGCCTCTTTGCCAGAAATACTTGATCTGAAAAAAAAAACAAAAAACAAAAAAACTGACATGTCGACGTTTTGTTGAAGAAAAAGTAACTTCTGGACTGGAAGCAGGTAAGTGACGTCATGTAAATCAACAAAAACACGTTTGTGATACTGATTGAAAACTGATATACAATTACATTCCTTCAGATTCAGCTGAAGTGGTTATTTAAAGTGATATTTGACTCCGTGTCCTCTGCCTCATTTGAATGGCGTCTCTCTGATGGGCTCAGCTCCCTTGGCTCTCACTCGTTCATATCCTTCCACCTCCATGTCCTCTGCTCCGTCCAGCTGGCTGACTTGTGGTTGGACCACCCCTTTTGGCTAACAGTGAACATCTCGATAATCGCGGCCAGTTGATGCGTAGAAAAAGGAAGTCTGTTTGAACAGTCGAGATGTCCAAACTGGTGCCATTTGAGGCTGCTTGGTCTTGTAGTGGATCTGGCCCTGAAGCCGCCTGGATCCCGCTGGCTGACAGACCAGACAGAAGCCGCTCTTTCCTTGGCAGGTAAGCTGTCAGGGCCTTGTGTTGCTGTGGCTGAATGAAAAACCAAAGTTCTTCTGAAAGGTTGACTGGCTTGGACAGAAACATGGACTTTAAAATCGGCTTCAACCCACCTCTCAGTTTCTTTGAGATGGAGTACAAACCATCGGAAGAATAATTTTGATGTTAAGAGAGGCCTGGTCATTAACACAGGCGTACACTGTGCATTGCAAAGATGCCTCCTGCTCCACTTTTCTCGTCAGCCAGCCAATTTTTTAGTCAAAAATCACTTCTCCACACTACAGCAAAGTAGGTCACTACAACACTTAGGTCAGCTCAAAATGGTTACTCTTTTTTTTTTTTTAAACAGAATATATAACAGAATTCACTGAAAAATTGATGTTCACTTCAAGCTGTGGCCTCACTGAAAGATCACCTCATATGACATTAAGAGGAGGGAAGTAAATATTAACCTTTGAATAATGATAACCTTTGTTTGTACAGCATTCATCAAAATAGCACAAAGTGTCGTACATGATAAATAAAACTGTAAGCATCAAATAAAAATGTGCTAAAATATGAGCAAATAAATAGAGAGAGAGAAAAAAAAAATATACCATTATACAGGATGTAATGCATCACTCCTTAGTGACATAATCCAAGGTGAGCATCCATACACGAGCCCAATTCAGATGTCAAAAGAATGATGCACTAACTTACAAATGGTGACGATAGAGGACATCAGGCTGCGCTGTCATAAATCTGCGGGACCATCAGACAGGCAGCATCATTCATTAACCACATAATCTAAATGTCAGGTGTTGAGTGTGTGTGAGTGTGGGTATGTCGCTGGAGCTATCAAGTGGGCACCTCCCATCACAGATGTCGCATTGATTTAGTGCCACGTCACCTCAAAAGGGCTCAGCAGTGCATCCCAGCGTCCTGGAGCCTCCCTCCTCCACACCTACTCTCAGCAGAACCAGCACCAATCCAAGGGTCCCAACATCTGCCGGCCTGATACAGCTGTGCTGAGTGTGTACGTGCATGTGTGTGTGTGCGATGCGATACGGACCCTGACTGTGAACTGAAAACACATCTATTCGCGTCAGCCTCCAACCTTACTTAGTACTGAACTATGGTTTTCCAGCTTATATTCACTTTTATTTGCTCACATGTATTGTATGCTGCACATTTTTGTATATGTGTGTATTCATTTGTATCCAGGTATGAATGTACAGGATGTATTTGTGCATTGTGCAGCGTTGTGTTTTATGTAACTTTTTCATATTCTTCAAATATTTTGTTTACAATGTTGTAAACATTTTTACATATTTAGAAGTGTTTCTAGTTGTTGTTTTATTATACGTATGGCCAACTGAGACATTCTTTGTGATAATGAGTTATAATAATAATGTAATAATGGATATGACTTGACCGGGGAGGTGGTTCTCAACCTTTTTGGACCTTTAAAAGGAGGTATTACCCACTCACAACCTCCCATCACAGGCTGCATGGCAGAGTGAACTGCTCTACCGAGGAATGATTTCCCCTTTTTAGTTAGTTTTATCTGATAATCAGAAGAGGCCCAGAGGCTGATAACTATTGAGCTTTTTTACAATAAAAAGGCAAATTAGAGCAAAATGAGCCATGATAATACATGAGGCTGAGACATGATAATACATTTGTACAGTTGAAGTAAATTCTTTCTATTCCATAAATCAGTGGTTCACAGTGTCAAGGACCCTGAAATTGATACACATCAGGCTGTGGGTTTTATAAAACAGTGTCAGGGATCCCCATCTGCAAAGATTTAGTTTTTCCCTCACTGTCTATACTGTAGATTAGAAAATTAACAGTGAAGAATGGGAGCGAATAGTCTTTCTTATCCAATCTCTCATTGGGCTAACTTCTAGTCAGTGGAATAATAGTGAAATTTAAATATTCCCCATTTTTCTGGGGACTCCCTGGGGGTCCTTGTTTGTTTTTGACTTTTGTTTAAGGAATAAAACAAACACACACAATATAAACAAAGTACCCAGTACCATTACACAATCTAACAGAAAGAAAGACAGGCAATTCATATCCAAAACTTCCACCAGCTGACAACAACAGCAACACTGACAAAACAAGAGACTGCCCCTTCTGCCAGGAAGGTCAAGGGTAAACAGGGATTTCAAAGAATAAAGATACACCATAGCAGCAAAGCTCATGATTTATACAGTTAGGTCAAAAAAGGTTTCCACACCTCCAGGAAATAGTTTTGTGAAATCCATTTGCTTAAACAAACCTGTTTCATCTTAGCAACAAAAAGCATTTCAATGAGCCACCCTCTGAAACATGGTGACTTCCAGTTTTGTAATATTCAATTTTTTTTTTTTTTAGCTGCAACCTTGCCTGCGTTGACAGCCTGGTTTTCGGTGGGAGGGAAGGGCCCTCCTCCTGTCAGAGCAAACAAATATCACCAAACTACCGTCTGGCTGAATGTTTATTTAATATTGTTTGGAAAACACAATTAAATATGTCACACCAGACGTTACCTAATACTGGACAGTGCCAGAATAAATATAGATAGTGATAGATAGATAGTGACCCTTTGGCAGTACCACATATCACACATGGGAGGAACCAATTCAAAATATCTCACCGAGTTTAGTTTTGGAGTAATGCAATCTGTGTAAGACTTTAAATTGAATTAATCTATATCTAGAATTGGCACAACAGCTCTGTACACTGGACAGGTACATAAATCCTCTTGTAACCCGCCCAAATGATTTTGCAACCTCTTTGGGTGTCCTAACGTACCAGCAAACGTGGTACAATAAAATCTGTTTACAAATGGAACAAGTGCACTAAAATGATTTTAGAAAACAAGACGACAATAAACATGTTGCCCAGAATGCATGTTGCAGTTCAGTGAAACAGCTCATCTGCATGCACTGACAGTCACTCACATTAATGCAAGAAGAGGTTTTTCAAATCATGGTCATTAGATTTTTGGCCCTGGCTGGTTCCACTTCATGTTTGGATGAAAGATGGAAGCGAAATTTATCATGGCTGTGTCAGCATTTCCCAAATTATGTGACCTATATATGATACGTTATAAAGATGGTGAAAACAGAAATAATGCATGGAGGAGAGCGGTAGACAGTTGGTCTTCCTGGTGTGTAACATTACCTGAACTAGTCTGAAATATGGATATTTTTTCTGCCATTGTTGCTCTGTAATGTAAAATAAGAGCCTTATTGTTAGTCTATATAGTGTGGCTATCCCATCATGTCCAAATAGCTGTAGCCCCCTTGCTAGTCAGTTCACTGTAATCATCTCTTTGAGGATTTAATTTCACAGATGTTTGGGACAAAATCAAATTGAGGAAAGGGTTAATACAAATAAAGTTCAACATAAACAAATAGTGTTACACAACTGGGAATTTTCTCCAGTGCTTGACCCAAGTACACACCCACTAAATGCCCACAAGTGACTTTTGATAGAGTGAACTGGCATAAAGCAAAGTTATCACGTGATGTGTGCATATGCTAAGATTTAGATGTCCCTTGTGGGCCAACCATTAACACGCTTCATTTTTTTTTTGACATGCAATTCTGGTGCCTCCATGGGCGACTTGGTGCAATTTTGAAAACACTGAGACATGCGTCATCCAGTTTTGTCAAAATCCAGTCAGTGGGGTCTGAGATAGAGAAGGTGAATACAATACAAACATGCAGCGAGATGAAACACTGGAGACCAATCCATAGTTTCCAAAGTAAAATCATGTTTTGAGAGTGTTTTAGAGGACACTGTGTTAGTTTCCAGAGTTGAGGGGCTCTGATGGAGAAAGTCTAAAGGCAACGACCGAAGGTGCACTTTCACTTTCAATATCTCAGGCTGCTTTTGGGCTTACAAAGGTTAAAATCTCAACAATGTAGTGCGCTGCCTGTTCAAAATTACTTTAAAGGTGATTAAAAAAAGTGAGTGCAATAAAGACGTAGTTAAACTCCTAACCCCATGCGGGCCGGTTTGGGCGTCCCGTCCCGCTTTGTCTGTGCGGTGTGTTGGCGCCGCCTGACGGTGAGCCCCTCCCGGCCTGAACCGTCCAGCCGCCGCCCGGAGGAGCTGCTCTCACTCTGCTGCCCAAGTTCATAAAGCACTGGCGGTGTTTAGATAGTGTGAATAGGCTGTCCCACTCTTCTTAGTCAGCCCAGCCTTTGGTGTGCCTTTTCAGTTGTTTTGCTTTGGCTGGACAGGCCTCTCTAGAAGCCAACGTTAGACCTGTTTTCTGGACGGGACGGGCCTGAACATTTCAACAAGTTGCAAGACTTTGGCTACACTTTACTCTGGGGGTATTTCTTCCTTTGTTTCTGTTTCATCCGATGTGATTTTTTTTGAACGGACGTGCCTGGCGCAGTGTATCCAAGATGGACACGGGTTGTCTCCCGGTTGGAGATGAGCTCGGAGCGCGCTGCTAGATAACGGGCTCACCCGGTGAATCTAAATGTAGGCTTATTTATTCACTCTCGGCCACAGGAGACGTTTAATTTACAGTGGATCTAACTGGATTGGATTATTTCAATCCCAGGCCTTTGATAAGAGGTCACATCCTATGATGACAATTTTTTTACTCAAGTTTTGGTGAACTTTTCGACGACTCGCCATGTCGGGAGTGGTCCGCACCCTGAGCCGCTGTCTGCTCCCGGCCGAGGCCAGCAGGGACCCGGGCGGCAGCAAGGAGAGGAGCCGCGAGCGGGACGCGGCGCAGGAGCGGGAGGCGCGGCGGAGGAGCAGGGAGATAGACGCGATGCTCGCCCGGGAGAGGAGAGCCGTCCGCCGGCTGGTGAAGATCCTCCTGCTCGGGGCCGGGGAGAGCGGAAAGTCCACATTCCTCAAGCAGATGCGCATCATTAACGGGAAAGAGTTTGATCAGAAAGCGCTTCTGGATTTTCGGGACACTATCTATGAAAATATAATAAAGGTAAGGACAAAGTTTTTTGGGGAAGTGAATAAAAATGTCTTGGGCCTGCTGCACAGAATTTAAGTTTAAAGTCCAAAAGGTTAGACTTTGGCCTCTCTTAAGTTGTAACCTGTCAAAGTTATAATTGCTGCTGTCATGTGGAAACCTTTGTGGCTATCTTTTAACTCTAATTCAAAGATTACTTGCTCTTCTTTTAGTGAAAAAATTCTTTGATCCTTCAGATAATGAAACCTGTCAAAACCTGCTGGAGAAAACTTTAACACACATGGTGGTAAAGAGAAATTCAAGGCTGCTTTTCTTGGTTTTTGAGAGGGTGACATTTTGGAAACATGAGGTTTTCACCTGATGAGGCAAAAAAAAAAAAAAAAAAAAAAAGTAATTCTCTATTTTAAAAAACTATTGTGGTGACACACACACACATACAAGCAAACTCATACACACCCAACACACACAAACCTGACTCAAATGTTGCTTTGTTGTCATACATATTTTTATCCCGTCCACTATCCTGTAGTTTGTGAGTTGTTCTTTTGTTTGCTGTTTTGGCTGGGCCTCCTTTGCCAAGTTAACAATACCAGACTCTTCCTGAGGGATGAGTGCATCCGCTCTGACTGCCACACAGGGCTGGTACAGATGAAGGTGATAACAGCCTTCAATTTTACAGAATCCCCATAATACAATGCCTTACCCACCAAAAACACCAGGATTTAGGGGCAGAGTGGGCAGACATAGTTGATGTCCAAGGCAAGATCAGGACGCTATATGCCTATAAGCCCTGGATAAACCTCTTCATCTGACTCTGATACAGGATAATGGCACCTGTCATCACATGTTAAGTATATAAATAAAAAAGAGGAGGCCACACTAACAAGAGGTTCATCTCATGTAATCCCTTGACCCACACCTACTTGAGAACCTTCAATCTTGCAAAAAAAACAAAACAAAAAAATATTTCTACCAGTATCAGTGCTTATAAACAATGCAGCCTCTCTGCTGCAAAGCAAAATAAAAATGAGCCCGAAACAGAAACCAAAAAAGTCCATGCATGTTGGAGGCTTTGCTATCTGATTGATGGGACCACACCAGCTGCATGGAGTTTTAGAGTGCTTAATGACTTCAAATGTGATTATTGTGGTAAAGTCCAAACAGGTCTGAGCGGTGTTGACTGCTGTTTGGAGAAGCCAAGGCTTTAGACCAGGATTTGCTGTAGTTCCCAGTCACGACACACCACCCATGGCAGCCCTGTTATAAAGACAGGGGGAGCAAAGAGGGAGGGAGGAGCAGGCAGAGCGAGGGCAGACAGGTGTGCAAAACAGGTAGACTCATAAAAGTATGAGAAGAGGTGGAGCTGAGGTGTGGTCCTGCTCCTAAATCTGAGCTATTAAAGCTCCACTAAAGAGCAGGAAGCCAGCTGTGATATTATGCCCTTTGAAAGGAGAAACATGTCCATTTTATGTTTTATGTTTTAAAACCTAGAAACATAAAAACTAAGGATTGATGTTTTGATGTGTAGTCCAGTTGCATACACCAAGCACAGATTAGCTAACAAGCTATCAGTTTAAGGTTATTCAATTATTTTTGGAAGGAACCATGTGAAAGATACAGAGATGCTTTGTACAAGATTTAGCTTCAAACTATTTTCCATCTGCTGTCCCTGGGCAGGTGAACAGAAAGCAGACAAAACACAACAACATCTATTTTCTCCACTACAGATGGACCAATGTGTATGCTTGACACCTACGCAAGCACACACACACACACACACACACACACACACACACATGCACGCACAACAACACATTTCAAAGGAATAAGCACAGAATATATAAAACAGTTATAAGTTATGAGATTTATAAAACAGGTTATAAAAACTTATAAAAACAGGTAATCAAAATTAATGTGAACAAATTAATCAAATTAGTGTGAACAAGACTGGTTACTTAAAATCCATTTTTTAACTTTACAGGAGAAAATAGTTTTCTTGCTAACATAAAATAACACTATATGTATGTATATCTATAGCTATATATCTATAAATCCATATATCTATATGTGTATGTATAAAGATATAGAATTAGATATAGATATAATGAGGTCACACTTAATGCTTAATGTGTCAGTTTGAATGAGTAATTGTCTGGAAATACCAGATATTGGCATGATTAATCAGTCTGTCTCTAGTCACCAGTAATAATTATATTTAGAACATTTTTTTTTTTTTTTTAAAAGTGCAACTGATGTTCATGATGATGAAAGTCAGACCTATCAGTTATTTCCCAACACCATTGCATCGACATTAATAGTATAAATAGTAAATTTTGCAGCTTTTTATAAGTTACAAGGGTAAACTCCATCAGTGTGGTTTTGGGTGTTACAGGGCACGGTGAAGCCACATTTTGTTTACCTGCTTTCATGGTGTGTTTTGACCCCTTTTGATATAACCTGCGCTGTGTGTGGTGTGGTGCTTTTTGCCAACGTGCCCCCCTCCCCCATTGTTTAAGTCCTCAGGGCACAGAAGTGCCGGCGCCAAGTGGGAGCAGGAGTGCGGCATAGTGGATGGGGCACGCGGGCACGCGCACAGGAGGGAACTACTTTGAAAATTAATAATACAATAATAAATAAAACTGCGCTTAGCCACCTCCAGCCCGCTGGCAATGTCAGCGCCTGCCTGTGCCGTTGATGGCCGCTGCCAGAACGATGACTTCAGTTTGTCCTGTTTGTCTGCTCCCACGTGGTCTGATACTGAGCGGCAATGACACATACGACAAGCCAACCCATTCAGTGATGAGAGATAGATCTTCTTTCTAACCGTGGCTGATCATATCAGCCTCATCTATATGACAAAAAGACAGATGGGCTTAGGAACAGTCTTACAGACAGAAACTTTATGGACTTAAGCCGACAGACAGAAAGATTGACAGCTCTGCAATCATACAAACCCGCAGGAAGAGAGATGGACACGTTTACAGACAAAAAGATAGATGGATAGATACATAGACAGATATGTAGATGGATACATAGATACATAGACGGATATGTAGATGGATACATAGATACATAGACAGATATGTAGATGGATACATAGATACATAGACAGATATGTAGATGGATACATAGATAGGGTATAGAAACAGACAGATGTGGTTAGCTTCAGGCTGGCACACAGACAGACAAATGGAGATGATTATGTTGCTGAAAATTATGAGTGGACCTGACTCAATGCTCACTCACCATCCGATAGTAATGACTTTCACGATTCTTGAGTACTTTGAATGTGTGTAAGAGTGAAAGAGTGTGATACACACCAGCCAAATACTGGGATGTCCTCAGTCATTTAGCTCGGCCTTCTTACTCATCCCTAAAAACAAACACACAAATCTTTGTTTTTATATGAGAGAGACCGACAGTCAGTCTGAGAAAAGGTCTTCCATGAGGGATCAGACTTAAAAGCACACCACACCACTTAGTCATGCAGGGGCTTCCCAGTCAAACCACGCACACACACACACACACACACACACACACACACACACACACAGGCACATGCACACCACCACACACCTCTTGACATGTTGCAAGCACAAAAACAGTTTTTCATATGTTCACACAAAATGCTGCCTCCTGTCTCGGGTTCAAACAGATCAACAGAAGCTTTGCCTTAACGAAGGCCAGAGATATTTATGAGCATTTTTATAGTTCTGTTATGAACTAGCTAACTAACTAGTGTGTATGTCTGTGTGCTTGTACATGAGCGCATGTGTTGGTTAGTTTGATCGCTCAGGAATGGACCTCCCATACAGATCAGTCCACATGGTTCTCTTTAGAAAACCACGGGCAGACACACATGCATGTGTTTGTGTGTGAGAGAAAAAGACAGAGAACTTAACTTAACATGGTGTGTGTCAGACACATGAGTTATCCTGTTAATTATCACTTGTAAACAGCAGAGTTACTGTTTTCAAGCCAGACGCAATATATGCTTATTTATTTTCAGGATGATGCACATGCAGACAGTGTTGAAGTTTTTTTTTTCTCTCCCTCTCTGCGGTCAGGGAATATTTGTATTTGTTTATACGCAGAAGATACACTCAGAAGCAAAAGTATTGATGTGGAAGCATGTCAGAGAAATGCCAGTTGTTATACAAGTCCCTCCTAATTCAGTTTTGTGCAAGGATTGAGACACAAAAATTTGATTAAACATGTAACTTAATGCATCCTGTGTGTGTGTGTGTGTGTGTGTGTGTGTGTGTGTGTGTGTGTGTGTGTGTGTGTGTGCTGTTTCTGCAGGGCATGCGTGTGCTGGTGGATGCCAGGGACAAGCTGGGCATCAGCTGGCAGAGCTGTGAGAACGAGAAGCAGGGCATGCTGGTGATGTCGTGGGAGGGGCGTGTCGGTGCCTCGGGGGTGGAGCCCAGTGAGTTTCAGCTGTACGTGCAGGCGCTGGGCGCCCTGTGGGCGGACACCGGCATACAGGAGGCCTACGCACGGCGGTCTGAATTCCAACTGGTGAGTTGCACAATGCAGAAAAGGCTGAAGCAATGGGTGATGGGATGGCCGGGGGGACAGACGGACGACTGTGCCAGACACTTTAACTAGTTACCGACCTCACTTATGGTGGTTTAAGTCCTTTTGTTGAATCAGGCTAAGGGTCGTTAACTGTTTTATATGGAATCATTACAGAACCATAAAGAGCTATTTGTTATTGCCCACAGCTTTTCACAGTGGTGTAATCCGTAATGGCAGTGAAATTAACAAAGTATGCAATTGTAAAAATTCATTTTCTGTTTTACCCCAGCCTTAAGTTGCAGTTTCTTTAACAAAAAATTGATTGGACATGGCAAGTAAAGTTTTTTTTTCTTTAAAGGCATCCTGGTGGCTTAAGTAAAGCACTTATTGACTTTGTGTCAAATGAAACACAAAATGTAACATAAGGCTTTTACAATAACCTGTCAGTGCTCTTGCAGGTGTTGTTAAACCACGTCTGCTCTCTTCTACAGCATGTTGTCTAAAGAGGCTCAGCTCAGCGTGTTGCAGGTCCTGTGTAAAGTGCCTAGTTTCAACAATTTATAGAATCGATAGTGAACTGTTTGGCTCTACATGCAGCCGCTTAATGCCCCCACAAAATTGCTGTGAAAAGCCATTCAGGTGTTCAATAAGTTGTTGCCGTAGTAATGGCACCATTAACTGTCACTTAACCCATGAGGAACTAGGCTTTGGCGCATAGCTGATAATATGGAAAATCACAATATTTTTGGGCATGTGTGATATTTCCTCTGTTACTGAATAGCCTCTCAACCCCGGGACTATATGGACTCTATATCTCAATGTATTAAGTGTACCAAATCTTGTAGAAGAATTGTGAAAAATTCAAGCAAAATGGCATTACCTCATCCTCCATCATCTTCAACACAGGGTGGAGGATGAGGTGAAGGAGCACTGGCATTATTAACTGGTCTTGCTATTAGCTGTCTTTGTTTCCTTGCAGCGGTGCAGCAAGGATATTTGTAGTTTAATAGAAGCATCACAGCAGTTACATTGACGGCTCAAAGCTGCAACAATGGGATATGAAACAGTTTTTGACCTTTTACCTCGTTACCAAGTTGTCAGTGATAAAACAGTCTGGAGTCAGGCAGGTGTCATTTCCGTCTGTCTCTCACTTAATGTTTGTGTGTGTGTGTGTGTGTGTATGTGTGCGTGTGTGTGTGTGTGTGTGAGCTGTCAGTGTGCAGCTTTGGGTCAGTGGGCAGACTGGCTTGTCTTATCTGGAGTCCCTGCATGATAAAGCTAGAATGTTAAAGCTGCACAGGCCAGCAGACATCGTTCTGGCTTAACAGAAAGAAAAACAAAGTTGTGGAATATAAATGTGCTGAGTTAGACCCCCACTCCCCCTCTTTTTCTCCCTCTCTCCCTCTCTCCCCCCTCTAGCCCTCTCTCTCTCTCTCTCTCTCTCTCTCTCTCTCTCTCTCTGTGTCTGTCTTTCCCCGCTCTCTGAGAAGTTTTCCGGGGATACCACAGTCAGCTTTTCCCAGGCAGGGCTGGAACCGGGCCAAAGACTGGGAGAGGAGAGGAGGAGAGAGAGAGAGGGAGAGAGGGAGAGAGGGAGGGAGAGACAGATGACAGGAAGAAAGGGAGTGGAAAGGCGAGAGTGGGGGGATGGGGAGACTGCGAGAGAAAACTGGGTGAAGAAGTAGAGATAGCGAGAGAAAAACAAAACGCAGAGCAAACACAAGCGGAGATTTTGTTTTGTGTACTCGCAAGGCCTCTCTGTGTTCTCACCACACCCAGATTACACACCATTTGATATAAGCCATAAACACCCAAACCTCTTTCACTTGTGCTGACAAAAACGAGGCCGTGAATTGAACTTTGACTGCAAACTGGGGCTGAAAGCCTGAATATACGAGCTATGAGCGCGTGTTTAGATGCTGTGTGAGTCTTTAGGGTTAACTTGTTGGCCCCGGCATTGACTCAAAGGGGCTATAAATACTGAAATACACACACACACACACTCACAGACCCAGACCACTCCACTGTACAAGACTGTAACTTGGAAGTCCCTTTGCTCCTTTGGTGTCACTGAGAAGTTGTTTTTACTCGGTTAATGCCGGCTCTATGCGTATAACATTATGTATAATCGTTTACTCAGAGTGGATAAATCTTTCTCCCCCTCTATCTGTCTCCCTGAGTTAGGGTATTATATTTCCCTTTCTTTGCTTGTTCTGTGCCAGCATCCTCCTGTGTGTGTGTGTGTGTGTGTGTGTGTGTGTGTGTGTGTGTGTGTGAGGTTTGGAACTCTGTCAAGCTGCTAGATCCAGACACTCCCAAAAGCCACCATGTTCCCATAACAACCAAAGAGGCAGTTGGCCCTTACTCTGTGTCAGAAACAAGACTGGATATGGAAACAATGATAACAAAATAATATTTCATATGTATTTGCAATATGTTTTTTTTTCTTTTGTCATTAAGAACAACAGCATCAAAAAAAAAAAAAAAGAATTACTGCATTATTTATTACTCAATACTTGAATGAATGGCGCACATCATATTAACAGGGAGTTTGTGTACAATTGGAGGATTATTGTTAATTTGTGAAGCACTGGGGCAAAGGCCTGCGTTCGCCAGATAATACTTGCACACCCATTCCCACACACTTTGCAAGTAACAAACACGTACCTGCACAAACACACACACACATACACACACTCACACAGACTCACACAGCACCGAATGTGAGCCTGTTGAGGCCTAGCTGTAATAAAGCCCCTAATCTGCCCATACACACTATGAATGGAGACATTCCTCCTGCCTTACTCACAAAACACACACACACACACACACACACACAAAGCTATATTTTCCTGTTTTAGTGAGTGGATATTGCGCTGCTTTCATGAGGTGCTAAAAACTCAGCTGTGGACTAATAAAATGAATTTAATTTTATATTTAGTTTGATGCTTCCACAGCATCAGTAATCAGGCTATTTCATTTCTGTTGATGGCAGTTAAGCTTCAGTGGCAATGATCTGTGTGTTTGTGTGTGTGTGTGTGTGTGTGTGTGTGTGTGTATGTATGTGCATGTGTGTCCCTGTTTGCATGTCTGTTCGTCTCTGGGAATTCCCCTCTCGCGGCCTTTCCCTCCATGCAGCCCCTCCCTCTGGCCATGTCTGTTTGCACCAATCAGAGTAGCCAGCTTTGTTCCCCGCTGCTGTGACATGGCAGGTCAGCCGTGCGGGTCACAGGGTCATGTCTCACCCGTACAGGGGTCGTGTTTCCTGGTTGTGACGCGCCACGTCAGGGCCGATGGGGATGGATTTCACAGAGTTTGCTGATTCAAAGTTGGTCAAATTGACAGAAACCAAAATTCTGCAGACTCTGGAGAAAGTTGTTCTCTGTTTTATTTAAGAGGAATGGTGTGACATCAAGTTGCATGTGGTTGGAATTTTTTGTTGTAAGAGCATATGTGTGTGTGTCCGTGTGTGTGTGTGTGTGTGTGTGTGTGTGTGTGTGTGTGTGATGGGAGAGACTAAATGACTTTGTAACTCTGCTCTGTCTGTTTCACTAATCCCTCCCTCCCCCATGTCTCTCCCAACTCAGTTTTAACACACACAGCTGTTTCCTGTTGGATGTGCACATGTGTGTGTGTGTGTGTGTGTTTAAGAGAGAGAAAAATCAAGAGATTCACTGAAAAAACGTGTCCTGTATCATAAGCATAAGGCAGGATTTTTGAAATCCTTTATAAACTTTGATTACAAGACGAAATATGTTAACCACATAAACTGTTCATTATGTTTCATGGTTGGCTGCACCTTTGTTTATGTCTGTAAAATCCATTGAGCCTTTAAAGGAACACCTCACCCAAACATGTAAACTGATATTTCGTCGCCTACCTCTGGTGCTGTCTATTTGTCCAGATAATCTCGGTGTGATGAGGTTTTCAGTCTGTTGCAATCCTCTCGGTCTCCCAGCTCTTCAGCACAATGGAGCTGGAAGGGTATTGTTTTGTGGAACCCAAAATATACATACCCCAAACCCCAAAAATATACATGCAAAAAAGCTGTAATAAAGAAAATATTTGGGTTTTTTCCTGTGTCTTGGGTGAACTGTTCCTGTTAACTTGCAGTGCTCATTAGTCATAAGGTCATGCCAATATGAGACTGATTATGTTAAAAATGACACCAAAAGGCCACAATGAGACAGCACCAGTAAAATGATGGGTTGTGTAAACGCCATGTTCCAATTACTTCAGTTCTTAATCCAATAATACATTCAGCACATTGTGTTGTTGGTCACATTATTGTAGGGATGTTTGCACATACATAGACATAATAATGTGAGTCAGCCCCTCCATTAAAGTAGTTTAACAAGTTACAGTACTGGCCAAATGTGCTTTCGACTTGTTGTTATATTCTAGCTGCAGTATTTGTTTATCCCCATGCTCCATGTTTCTGGAGTCTCAGCATTAGTTAAACATTATGTGGTAAAATGACATGCCAGCAGCAGAAATATAACAGCAGCAGTATGACTGTGGCTGATGACATTAGGGAAATCATTAATGTCCCTGGCTGCTAATGGGGAAGGAGGTGACTGATGTATTAAATCAATAACCACAGAATGCCAGCTTCCATAAAAAGGGGAATTATAATGAATCAGTGTTTTCACTGTGCATGTAAACATTTTAATGAAATTATTCTAATAATGAGAGCAAGGAGTATAATTTGATTTCATTTTTGAATCCATGTAAGTCCAGTCAATGTGTCACAGAATGACTCAGCTGCATTGTCCATCTAATGGAAATCTCTTCCTGTCTGCAGAGCGAGTCGGTCAAATACTTCCTGGATAACTTGGACCGCATTGGTCAGCTGGTGAGTCGTATGACTAGCTCAGTCAAAAACAAGCAAACTAGACATTTATTTACTTCTTCAAACTTGTTGTAAAAAACAAACAAAAAAACTTTCTTCCCCTTTCTCTCTCAGAACTATATCCCAGGCAAGCAGGACATTTTGTTTGCCAGGAAGGCGACTAAGGGCATTGTGGAGCACGACTTTGTAATCAAGAAGATCCCTTTTAAGATGGTGGATGTGGGAGGGCAGAGGTCCCAGAGGCAGAAGTGGTTCCAGTGTTTTGACGGAATCACGTCCATACTGTTCATGGTTTCATCGTCTGAGTACGACCAGGTATGCACACATGCAGGCACACGTCCTGAAATCATGTAACTTTGATGTTCAGATGTCCGGCCCGCAGTCTCACATAATTAATTACATTATTTCCCTGAGTTTTGGGACTAAGAAATGGACTAAAAAACAAGATCACAGGCAGATGCAATATTTGAGGTTTACACAAAGCTGTCTTTGTGGATGGAATTTGGTTGAGCAAACTTGATTGTTCCTTCAGCCATGGCTGCGATCAGACTGATACAGTCTGTTCAGATGTCTGAATGGTCAGTCATATGACAGCGACTGGATGCTAAGTTGGTACATAGATAAAAAACCTGCTGGAAGCCAAAGGATAAAATATGTGTGTTTATATATCGTGTACGATTCCAGGTCTTGATGGAGGACCGCAGGACAAACCGGTTGGTTGAGAGCATGAATATCTTCGAGACGATCGTCAACAACAAGCTCTTCCTCAATGTATCCATCATCCTCTTCCTCAACAAAACAGACCTGCTGGTGGAAAAGATTTGCACGGCAGATATCCGCAAGAACTTTCCAGAGTTCAGAGGAGACCCGCGCCGACTAGAGGATGTGCAGGTAACACACTAGCGCATAAACACACTCACACATAGAGGACAACACATACAGAGTTTTTTAGTGTTCTCATCAACATTATTACTGAGGTTTTTTTTTTTTTTGTTGCATCTCATTTCTGTAACAAGCTGTTTTGAATAGTATCTGATGTCCTAATTATGTTACACACATTTGAATTCAGTGTTCTTTCATCTACCCACCCACATTCACAATTATGCATGAACACACCAGGGATGGGTACTGACAAGGACCTCACAATACGATTTGTATCGTGATACGCTGCAGTGCTCTACAGAATGGACTGAAAATGTATAAACAGAGTGCTTAAAATACAACCTACAGCACAACATCTGGATAGATTAATAAAATAAACAACATATTATATGATAAACTGGGGGCCAAACTGACTAAAAAAAAATTCATTCAGAGTCATTTGAATAAATTAAAACTCAATTAGCCCAATACACTTATCCAAAACGTAATAGTGCACTAAAGCATAGATGTCATATGAAAATGAATTGCAGAAACGTTACTGGTACAAGAGGCTTGAGCACTGATGCTATACTGAGAAAACTAATACCACAATACTTAGCTGTTATTGATTTTTTTTATGTCCAGTTGCAGAAAACATACTCAAACACTCCCTCTCACTCCTCCTGTCCTTCCAGGCCTTCCTGGTGCAGTCCTTCAGCCGTAAGAGACGTAACCGCGGGAAACCGCTGTTCCACCACTTCACCACTGCCGTAGACACAGAAAACATCCGCTTCGTCTTCCACGCCGTCAAGGACACCATCCTGCAGGAGAACCTCAAAGACATCATGCTGCAGTGACCTCGACACCGACGCCCCCCCCGGTCCTCGGACGGACTCCCATGGCACAGACGATGGCTTCTCTGACTGTGAACTGTGAAAACAAAAGGCCCAGAGAACTGCTGAGAAGGCCTGGTTCCTGCTCAGTTCTGACACTACAGCGTGTATATGAGCACATTTTCTGCTGACTCCTCTGAACTCTGAACCTGTGGAGCCGTGAGGTCGCTGCAGGGCCACAGCAGTCCCTGCTGGGGTCAGGGAGGAAAGGTCATCTCACCCAGACCCAGAACTTAACATGTATAAATGTGTGTATCCTGGAAAGAGTCATCTTCTCTTTCTCTTAGTCCCTTCTCACCTACATACACGTTGAAACACATGTAAGAGGAAAGCACCCACTACATGACGTGCACTGAAAGTGTTTTTCTCTCGGATAACTCCATGACTAATGACAACCCTGTCACTAAACCAAGTCAGACTGCCTCTAGAGGTACAGCTGGGTCAACGTGAGCTAACAAGAAGCAGGAAGGATAGAGGAGAGTGCTAAGAAAGAAAGAAAAAAGATGTAGAGATGAGATATGGCTTGCAGAGAGCCGCAGACTGCTGTGTGTTAATACACACGTGATAGACGGAGAGGGGCGGGTGGTTTGGCCCGTCGTGGTCATATGCTGTGTTATGTGATAAGGTTGCACAAGCGCTCCTGTCAATGAACTTTTACAGAAGAAGGGGATGAATCTCTTTTCTCTCACTTCCTCTATCCTGTCCTGCGCCATCTTTTTTTCGTTCTTGCCTCCTCTCCCTCCCTGCTCCATATCTTTACCTCCCTTGTTTTTGTTCTTCCGTCTTCTCCAACTCCTGCCGTCACAGGAGAGATGAACAGCTGCAGATAGCAAGTCTTACCCCTCCACCCACCCTCCTCCTCTCCTCTCCTTCTCCTCCAACCCGAGTACAATGGAGAGATTGTTCCTCTCCTCCCTCACCAGCGGAAACAGTAGACTGACGAATTAGAGACTCTTCGACGGCTAAAGAAACACACAGAGACATGCACACACAAACTCACAGCTCCTGGTCCTGAATGAATTATGGTTCGTCTTTATCCCTGTGTCATTCCTCTCCCTACTCTGCCACCCCGACCCACCCCACCCCCCACTCAGTCAGAATCCCAATAGACAGTAGTACCCTTAAGCTGAGGCATAATAATGTGAACATGTCATTTACAAGAGGGCTCTGGGGTTTAGTCACATTGCCTGTTCCTGTTCTTTTGTCCTATAAAAGTGAAGGCATAGGGAGAAGGGAACAGCAAGGAATGACAGGGTTGAACTTCGACTGACCTTATTCCAGCAGTGGCCATTTTGAAGTTAAACTGTACCCAGGGTGGCAACACTACCTGGGAGACTGGCACAACACATAAAAACAGTTGCAGAGGCAAACCAGATTGAACAAGATATAGATATACAAAACCACTTATCTCGAATTTTGGTGATAGTCATGCATTTATGTAATTTGAGAACTTACCTTCTTTTTTTGGGGTTCAGAAAGCTGTACAACCATTGGGTTTGTTAAAGTTTTTCAAAACGAGTTATATAAACTGAAAAATGCATAGCTGTGAAGCTTAAAGCGAGACAGGTTTTCTTAGTTTCTGAAAAGTTGCCATTTTTGAGATAAGTGGTTTCCACTGAACAGCACCAAATATATCTGTAGCTCGTTCGCTACTGGCTCGGTATCTGGGGGGTCGTCTTATTAATGTTCCCAGTGCCCTGTGTTCTCAGTATAATTTTTTTTTTTTTTTTACCTTGATGTTTATGAAAAAAATAAATTGAGGGAATATAGAGCCCTGGGGACATAGATAGATCACTGTTACCTGCTAGTAAGCCACCTAGGCTAAAGATATTGCCAGCTATAATCTGCTGTTAGATTTAAAATGTCTGTGGATTCTTGAGATCAATTTACTTCTAATATCTTTGAAACAATCTAGTGACCAATATTTTTATAACATGCATCTTGGTACAAAACAGTGGGATACAAGTGGCTTTGTATCCCACTCCAAATAGATGTTAAACTCAAAATGACCATTGTGGGAATAAAGTCAGTAATGAGCACTTCTACACACCTTATTATAATACTGTATTAAAATGTGTATTTTGTCTGTGTGTGTGTGTGTAAAGTGTGTTTGTACGTGTGATATAGAGATATAAGGGCCTTTGTGCGTGTTCATATTTCCTGTATATAGAATACTGTAAGTGTTTGACTGACACTGTGTGTAACACGGTAACCTTACGTCACAAACACCACTATCCCTAACAGTATCACTGTAACTGTAACGTTGCTGTAATATTTGTTAACTAACCTACCTTTTCCACTTACATAAGGTTTTTCTGAGCGTCGTCATTGCACTGGATGTTTCTGAGCGAAAATGACCAGCAAGAAAAACTTCTGAAGAACAAAGGCAACGAAACAAATAAACAGACAGCAGACTTTGAAAAATGGACTTGATGGGAAGTTGGGTGAAATCAGAGGTTGAGGGATGAGGGAGTTCCACAGGGTGTCACTCACTCGTTCACTTGGTCTTCTCATCTGGTTTGTTTCCCAGTGCCCTGGCTCTCTGTGCTCTGTGGTGAAATACACTGCCGTTTGCTGACAAGCTGCCTCCTGGTTTTTTCAACTCGGATGTGTGTGTGTGTATGCAAGTGTGTATATGATACACCAGGGGGCCACGACCCTCTGAGCTGCAGACAGAGAGGTGGGGGAGAACGATGAGCAAAGGGGAAAAGGAAGGGAGATGATGGAGCGGAAGTTGAAAGGAATAGAGGTTACAGCTCCAAACATCTAACTTCTCCTGAAACGACTGTGTATTTCAAATCCACATGATACATAGTATAGATAAGACGGCTTCAGAGCTCCTGTAAGGTTTATTTATTCACTTTGACAGAGCTAGGCTAGTGACTCCCATAGACTTCAAGTCTTTATGCTAAGCTAACACCCAATGCCACCCATAGGAACCAAACCAGTGGACGTGGGTAGAAATAGTAAATAGTGGATAGTTCTTGCCCATACAGTGGTGTTTGCCACACCATAATCGGAGTTTAACCTGTCTTTACTTGTTGTGAGAACAAGAGCTTCACTGGGAGTGTTGCTTTTTAAAATGAATACCAGTGGATCTGGCCCAGAAAACAACAGGATATTGAGCAACAACCCAAAGCTGAAAAAAATGTGTTGATGGATGCACAACAACACAGGTTTGTTTGGCATTCATTATTGACGCTCTTTTCCAGCCTTCCTGCTTGCTAACTGGAAGAACTACTTTGTTTCTGTATCACTACGCAACAGCTTCCCTCAGCGCCACATGTTTGCTCGCACATCTGGCAGGTGACGCTGCATCGTGGCACAGAGGGAAAATACTTGCAGCAGTTAGGAAGCGAAAGGGGTTGATAATGAATCCTAAATATTCATATGTTGTTGTGCATTCTTCAATACATTTCTTAGCTTTGAAAATCATGTTGCTTGCTGAGCCAGATCCACTATATTCATTCTGGAGGAGGACACTCCAGCTTGTTCTCACAACAAGGACGGAGCTTACTGGTCAAACTCGGAGGATCTATTACATTTATAGGAATAGCACTGTACCATATGGGTAAAAATCTGAACTATCACTTTAACAAGGAGTAACAAAGGTGCCACCAGTTCAGATTTTAAACCACGCACTGCTCAGTTTAAATATGTAAATATGTTATTTTCATATCCCACGGCAGTCCAGTCAGTATTTATGAGGATATGCGAGGAACCCTCTTTCAAAGCAAGAAACCGCACCGCTGAAACTCATGATTAATGTCATACTGATGTACAGCCTGGAGGCTAACCGTAGGCTCATGCCACTGAATGTAATGTGGAGCTCATCAGTGAAAGCTGTCAGACTGATGGGCATGAGAGTAAAGCTGAGATTCAGCACTATTCCCCCTCAGTCTGACCTCCCCCCTGGCTTTGTGTCAGAGGACTTGTGATACAAAACAGCCTGGAAGTCTCAAGAGAGAGGGAGGCAACCGAGAGGCAACTACAACTAGTTTTAGCATTGTTTGAACAGTCGCCGGTTAGCATAGCATTTATTTACATAGGCCGTGAGTGCGCTGTAATTTAAGGTCTGCACACATCACACACACCAAAGTGGGAGCCTGAGGGAGTTGTGTCCCTGGGAGAGAGAAATGACCCTGTGAATGGGTAGGCATAGAGTGGGGGAGGGACAGACAAAAGGAGGAAGAGGGAATACAAGAAAAAGTAAGTGATAGAGGGAGGGAGGAGGCAGAGGGGAGGGGAGGAGGTCATGTTTCCTCTGTTGAGCCCACTTCCTGTCCTGATCCCAAAATGGAGAGACTGTAAGAACGACATCCCTCCCTCTCTCCCTCTCTCCTTCCCTCCCTCCCTCTCCCTCTCTCTCTCTCTCTCTCTCTCTCTCTCTCTCTCTCTGTCACACACACATCAGAGAAACCCAAACCAAACCTCCCGCAGTGCCCTACAAAAGGGAAGAGAGGAAAAAGCAGGGAGCAGAAAAATATATCCCCAGTGGTCTTTGAAACATAAGGAAGCCTTCATTTATGGGGGGAGAAAGGCACAGGACGTTTTGTACTCATCTTGTGTGCAGCCTGTGTGTGTGTGTGTGCGCGTGCATGTGTGTGTGTGTTTTAAACTAAATGCTTTAGACATAACCGATCGATCAATGCAGGATACTTTAATTGTAATTTAAGGCTGCAAGTTCATGGATCACTGAGATGAGAAATGAGAAATTAAAACAGTGATTTTTTTTTTTTTTTACAATTTTTTTTTTCTCTCCACATTTTTTACAGTGTAAAGATCCGTTCACTGTTCTAGTGTACACAAACCAAACCCACGTGCCCACATACATTCATCATTCATCTGTATGGCTGTGTAGCAGTGTGTGTGTGTGTGTGTGTGTGTGTGTGTGTGTGTGTGTGCGTGCCTGTGTGTGTAAGTGTATGTGGTCTTATGACTCTGGTTAAGCTGATGTTTCCCTGAGGCTGTTTTGATTGGACCTAAAGCTGAACTCTGATATTTAATAATGAGCCAAGCACTCTGCCTCTCTCTCTCTCTCTCTCTCTCTCTCCCTTTCCCTCTCTCTTTCTCTCTCCCACACACACACACACACAAACACAAACCATACAATGGTGCTGAACGAATGATTTAATAATACTGAGTCACATAATTATGAGTAACCATAAACGGTGGTTGGTTAGCTGATGATCTGGCCATGACAAGTCGCCGTGTCCTGGAACTCCTCTGCCTCAGCTCAGCGTCCTCACACTCCAGCTGCGATTAACTCACTGATGCCTCGGGTCCCTCACTTTGATTCGTTTGACCCATATTCTCTTTGTTGGTGCAAAGACTTGAGGGCAGACTGTGTGGCGATAATGTATGTATCATGTATACGTCTGCGTAAACACATGCAGGTGTATGCATGATTACTCACAGACACAATGCAACATCACTTGATATGTCCTTTTTAGAGCAATCAAACTGAACGTCATGGAGGCACTTCCTAAATCAGAGATATCCTAATTCTGTCGGCCCTCCCCTCTCGAGGGTCCCTCCATGTCCCCACTCTAACAATGAGGGGAGACATTTTTGGTAAGCAGACGCCTCTATCTGGTGGTACAGGGGAAGTACTGCAGCTGTTTTGACTTCAAAAGATCTGGGGGAGTTCAGTCCCACACCGTCACTGAGCTTGGAAATAGTGGATGTGTATGAGAAGGTGTTTGATGGCCGTTATGATAATAGTAACAACAACTATACCTATAATACTACTACTATTACTACTAATAATAAAACTTTATTTGTATAGCACCTTTCATCCAAGAATTGCAGCTCAAAGTGCTTCACAATAAAAAGAATAACATTTGAAACACATTAAATAAAAATAAAACATTAAAAAGCACCGGGTGGAATTAAAAAAGGAAAAGGCAAATAAAACAATAAAAGACAACATATAAAGTACATTAGACTCATATAAAGTACAATAGACTCATATGAAGTACAGTAGACTCATATAAAGTACAGTAGAAGTACAGCAGTACAGTACATACTACTGTACTACTATTACTGACAATAGTAATCATAATGATAATCATAATTTTATTCACTTAAAACCTTGGAAACCACTTTGAAGGAGAACATTCATTTTCCAATGTGCTGTGGTGCATACAATAAATGCAGACACATCTACAATAAAATCAAATATAATAAAACAATCAAGCATATGCACCAGAGAAGTTCACGTGTACAAGATTTATGCTTTTTGTCACATGGCCCCGAGGACATAGAAGTTTACTGAACTTTCACTTTTAAACACTATATGACTTTAGTGTTTTAGCCATTTAGACATCTTTTACAACATTTAATCAGTATGACAGCATACATAGACACAGGTTGTAGGTTTGCTTGATGAGTATTTTGATGATGATCACGTTTGATGAATAACACACACACACACACACACACACACACACACACACACACACACGCAGCCTCACTGACTGGTGTTGACACAGCGTATTCCAACCACATCTTGTTGTGTCACTCCGGTTCTGTTCATGGTGACTGTGTGACTGTGACCTGCAGCTGTGACTAAGACAGACTCTCTTTTACATCAGCCATGAACCACCTGATCCACACCATTCAGCCTTCCAGTTCACCATGAATCACTCTGAGTGGATGTAGACATAATGACATAATGTTAGGATAATCATTAATCATTTACTGACCATGAAAAAGAGGTTTTATTGTTAGAGGCACTTACTTCTTTTATGGGTTTTGCTCTGAGTTTGATTGATCTGTTTCCTGCATAGTTAGTGATAAAACTCTGTATGTATGAATGTATTGATCTATAGACAGATCATTATTCATTATCCTGATCACACACAACACACACACACAGACCTCACACAGACACACAGCCAGCAGCATGCACAGTTTTTACTGGACCTGTTTGTGCCTCTGCCTTTCTGCCTGCTACATTCCCACCAGTTTTGAAGTCATAATGTATTCCTCAGTTTGTTTTTGCCCCTTTTGTTTTTGTTGTTTGTCTTTTTTTTATTTTCTGTAATCTGTTTTATGTGTTTATGCGTCCTTGTAGTTGTCCTCACTTGTTTTGGAATGAAAACAAAAACGACAAAACAAGATAAGACTGGAGTGCGTTTTTGAAATGGCTGCATATTCAGAACAACATTTACAAGGTCTGGCTGCTCTTACATGGCCTGTGTACTCTGTGAAATGTGGGAAGCTGCTGCAGAGGGCTTGATTTGTTCACATGGTGTCACATTGCAAATGAATATTCACATATCATGGTGAGCGTCTCACTGCACCATTACACACGGAGCTGGTTAATCTTTGTGTTGTCTCTGAACACTTGCAGTCTCAGGTTTTCTGGTCCACTGGCTGAACACTGACAGCAGCAGTCTTCAAATCGTCCCCTCCCGACACACACACACACACACACACACACACACACGCAAACACAACCCCTCCACCTCCGCCTCCCCTTGCCCCTCCTCTCCTCAAAATATGGCGGTTTCTAATGTTAAACACGATAATCTCTAATGGTGAAGACAGAGACCGAGTCCTGCTGGTTTTCTGTCCTACCAGCTACTTAATCAATTAATCAGTTAATTAATTACATTCACCAGGTATAAATCTCTAGATGGCCACAATGAAAACCAGCAGGAGAGCCGACTTACTGGCTTTTAGTTTGCGTTCCATATACAACACTTCTATGTGTTTTATTGCTGGAGACATTTTAACAGACTAAAGGATGTACCATCATTTGCAGGCATGTGGCTCCAGCCTCCATACAAATCCATATATCCAATCCTTCCAGTGTGAAATAATAATAACCTCTGAGCTATACAGAGAGCCATGTGGTCGTAACACCCAAACCTAAGGCTCTATCTTTCATCTTTGCAATTATAATTCAGTTTAATTTATATTTAATGCTCACTTCAAGATAAACTTTATTGATCCCCGAGGGAAAATAAATAATTTCTGCCACAAAGAAGAATATGATATTAAAAAAAATATATAAGATAAAATGTAAAAGCCACCGACTGAAAGGTTAGCATTTCAAAGTTTTCTCAATATTCTCAAAGGGCGTGGAAGGAGCCTGGGTTTTGCAGTTGGGTAGTCTGAAAGAGACGTTGAGAAGCCTGGCAACGGGTTAGAGCAGGGTTACATCCTGTCATTTTACCTGCCATCACTGACACCACACATATATCTTCATTTTCAGTGTAGCTGTTTCTCGGCTTCACACGGCAACAGGCTGTGACTTCTTGCTGGTTGCATTTACACAGTAAATAAGAGGGAGAGAGCATTTTCATATCTTGACTGATACGTGTAACAATTTTAACATTTAGAGATTATAGGGAGAAGCTGCCTGGATAAAGTCAGGTGTCACAATGAGACATCACACATAATGCCAAAGAAAAGCTGAAATTATAACAAACAGCAGAGACAAATAGAGAGAAACTCTGGAGAGGGGACACACACACACACACACACACAAACACACACTACACTTTTTGACAGTTTGGCATTTCAAAGGTTTCAAGAGGTGTGTGCTCATTTTGGGAATGTTTTGTTGCTTCAAATTAATCAGGCATGAATTATTCTGTCCTCAAAACGGAGACATTTTCAAGGCGAATGCCTTAAGAGGAGCCCTAACTTAAAAACTAACCTGTAATGTGCTTGACTTTCATTTTCACAGTCACTATGGGAGAGTGGGTTTAATGTTTGCTTGTTTTTCTAATCTTGGCTCTCACATTTTGGAATGAAACTCTTCAATCTGTTTAATGGTTTTCATTTTTTATGGGTGCTGCTGAACACTGAATACAAATTTTTTATTAAATCTGGTACAGCCAGACGTTTGAGAAATTCTTGAATGAATATTAAGCGCGCTAGATTGTGTGGCTCTCTCAGCGAGTTGAGCCTAAAGCTACGGCGAACTGAGGGCGACTGTGGACAGACAATTATCCTTTGAGCGAGCAGGCCAAGAACAACAGCTGCATCAAGAGTTACTCTCATTTATTAACTATTAGAACAGATCAGAGGAATATGTAGGGGGTGTTTCTGGTATTGTGGCTGCAAATGGTTTAATGGTGATAAACCCGTTATTGAATCTAGGTGCAGGGCGGGCCAAATGTTCACAGGACCATCTGGAACAGCAACAGTCCACACTTTTAAAATGACACCCTTGCCACGGACACGAGTGGACTGACAAAGCAAAAGTAAAACTGAAACATGCAGAACTGGCAGAGGTTCCTCCTCATTTGCCATATTCCTCGTCCCATTCCCCACTAAGCCCCTCTGGCCTCACATGCTGCAAGTGAAACGCAACTTCAGTTTCATCTCACTCAGTTGGGTTAATGTTCCTCGGAGAGCCATCCAATCAAAATGGCAAAATGTGTTTGCATCATCATTTGGCGAGGTCTGTGTGGTTTCTGTGTGGAGGTCGGAGCGCGCCACACCAGATGATCAGATGAGACTGATTAACCATTAGAGATGCATTTCGTCAGCATGAGAAAGATCACAAAGAGTTTGTTAAAGTTTTGTTGGAGGAAGTAGGGCAGGTTTCAACAAAAATGTTTTAAATTGCATGTTAATTTGTCTGTGGTTGATTTCTTCAAAACAATATTAACTGGGAGGCAGATTTACCTGTTTCTCATTCACAATATTGTGTCAGCTGAACAGGTTTATTAATAAATAGCTATCCATTAATTTGAACAATCATTACTGTTGTCAAAATGAATTTCATAATTTGTATTTTTCTCTAAAGTAATAGACGTGGAACATTCAGCATCTACTGAAAACCTGCCGTAACACCTGAGAGGTCGCCTTCTACTAGTTGCAGGTCAGTTAAATAGACACACACTTGATTTTGTATGTCATTGCAAGATCTTGAGCTACCAGAATAACTCATCACGATATGAGCATGCTCTGATGTGACTCCAGTCATGCTTTGCCACTCCAAAATGCATTTTAGTTTGGCGTGGCATCAGCTCGCCGTCTGAATTTAGGGTGAATTAATGTCATTACTAGCACCTGTTTACTTGCTATTTCATGTCCAAATGAATGCTGTGAAGAGTCTGTTGCATGAAAGTTGCAGCATGTGTATAACTGGCCTCATTCCCCACCATAAATCCCTTCAGACAGATGACCTGAAATTTGAAAGTGTTGCATTTTGAGGTCTAATCAACTAACTTGTTGTTTTGTATGACTAATTCAAACCAACCTGTTTTTGTCAGTAATTCTTTTTCTTCTCAGATTCTGTAGAGTGCCATAACTGCTTGTAATTTATTACAGTAAACCAGAATAAATGCTTCGTAGCAGACAAGGGAGGTATTTATAATCTTTGCCAAGATGGACAAAGGGCTATTATTACTGGGAAGTTGCATTCCATTTATGCTTTGACAAATAGTTGCTATGCTACAGTGCTTGTGGCTTTTTGGTAAAAGTGGTTAGTCCAACCTCCAGTCCTGTCTCATGCTCATCTCTCCCTCTACAATTTATTATAGTGCTGCAAGTCAACGAAAACTTCTTTGTGACAAATTCTTCTACCTATCTGTCCTATCCTGTGTATGAAGTTTTATTAACTGAAGAAAGGACATAATTCAAGACTCAATAAAAAATGAGTTCGCTTCAATCTTTGGTACACTCAAAGCATTTATTCACTCATTCAAAAAAGTACAAAAGTTTGTTTTTCTTTTTCTTTCCTTCTTAAAACAGCAGTCAGGGAGCGAGGCCACAGTGCATTTCAGTTCATAAAACCTGCGAAGGCTCACAACAAAATGTGACACCTGGAGTGGTAGACTTCAGTATGGTATTTCAAAAAAAAAAAAAAAAAAAAAAAAAAATGGGAAAGCATCACAAAATATCTACAGTAGACATAATCTATAAATTACTTCTGACACAGGTAACACAGTTGCCATTTCTGCATTGCTGCCAGCACACCCTGACGACAAGTCGGACTCTCACAGTGCTTCCATTATTGCCCACATTCTAAAACGAACACATTTTCTTAAAACTGTGAATGTCAGTGATGATCAATCCCCTCAAAGCTACAGATATGTTAAACACACACACACACACACATACACACACACACTCACACAGGGATACAGATCGGATAAAACACTGCATCAGATACATAAAATCAAACGGCAAGTTAATATTGTTGAGTTGGAGTCGGAGCGCTGAACAGGAAGGGAAACTGTTTAACCAACTTGGTTAAAGACCCCACGAAACAGACTCTTACTTTTTTAATTTGATGTAGTTCCTGTTGAAACATGAAGTTTGGGTGGGACACAGTGCAGGGAAGGATCATTCACAAGTGCAAACCAACAGGATATCAGTTTGGGAGAGAAACACAATTTTGTTTGAAGGGACAGGTGAATGAGAGAGGCTGTTTAAAGATTTGTGAAGGTTTCATTGGTTGAAATTTTAATTTCCACTCACTAGTGCAGGATGATGTCACTGTTTAAGATCCTCTGTTTTACAGGAAGTTGAAGCCATGTGAGGTCTTTCCATGGGGACTTTAAGTGGATTATAGAGTGTTTTTTTTTTTTTTTAAATTATGCTATCAAACAGATTATGTTTGCATTGAAAACACAAATTTGGGGGCAAAACTATTGACAGTGCAATCAAAAAAATGTTTTATTGCAACTGAATTTGTGGTTAAAACGTGAATCAAAAACTTTTGTTGCCAAGTTGTCACTCTGATCAAGACTTACATCTTTCAGTGTAGGTCCCGCCCACAAACCTCAGCTCAACAGCAAACAAAACTTCTCAAAAAAACTTTTGGATTGGCAAATTAAAGTTTTTGATTCGCATTTTAATCCAATTTATTTGACTTGCAATAAAACATTTTTATGTGTCAACAGTTTTACAAGCAAATCTATTTTTTGATTGCAAACCAATTCTGTTTGCTTGCATGATAGAGAAACAAAAAAACACTCCATAGACAACTATCTCCTCTGAGATCTGTAGCCTTCAGGGTTTCCTAAAAAAGTGAGAGCTACACAACTTTGAGAACACCTGATGTCCTAGTTTTTGCATCCACTGAGTATCTTAAAAAAAAAAGAGGGTGGGTAGGGGGTGGGAGGGGGGTGCAAAAGCAACAACAGGGCACTGTCAAGGTTATCTTTGCTGGCACAAAAGAGAATTGTGTAAGTGTGTGTGTATGTGTGTGTATGTGTGTATAGAGTCTGGAGTGCAGTCATGTGGTTGCTACTTGTCACTGGGGGGCAGATAATAGGGGTGAAACAGTCTTTCATGGGCGCAGATGTGCAGAGCAGCGTGAGTGTGCAGCAGCAGCCGCGGAAACCGAGAAGTGAAGTAGCTGACGAAGCCTTCGGGCACCTCACCGAGAGTCTCCTGCACTTCTGCCGGCAGCTCGTGGTAGTGATGCTTCTGTGAGACACACATTATCAAACATACAGTGAACATGGAGCCCTGTGACTGCTGGTGTAAAACAACAAAAAACAAAAATATGTTGCACTGGAGCTTGCAGGCTGACCTTATTTCTCATGGCCCTCAGCAGGTCTCGCACTGAGTTTCCTTTATATGTCCTGAACCTCCTCAAATCTGTAACACATGACGAAGAACAAAACAGATTAATAATCATTTTACTGTTTCCATGACAACAGAACCTCACATTACAATAGTGACAGCCATTGCAAAGTTGTTGAGTTTGTTATCCTGCAGAAATTTAAGTAGTATGTGTTCTAGCATGGGTATTCCTGTTTGTGCATGTATGTGTGTATGTGTGTGTGTGTGTGTGTGTGTGTGTGTGTGTACCTGTCTGCAAAGGCACAGAGATGTGCATCCTCCAGTTGGTTCGAACCACCGCTCTTCCCGCAGTCTCCAGTCTGACCACAATTGGACTGTCCGCTGGTTCCTTCTCTATGCGATCACTCACATCCTACACACACACACACACACACACACACACACACACAATGAGAACACCCTTAGAAACAGGGTTTATAGGGTTCCACAAGGGTTCTTCTCAGAGAAGTATGGCATCTACCTAACAATCACCTAAAACAATGTGTTTCTCTTAATAGCCCAGTTCTATTTACAAGTTACTCACCCAAGTTACACTGTTTTGGGTAAAAAAAAAAAAAAAAAGTTTTAAGCAATGAGAACAGACAAGACAGACAGACAAAGATCACTGTTGTAGAACACCGTAAGAATGTCAACATTAGGCATTATTCTATTATCTGAGAATTAAGGAAATCAATGGACATACTGTATGTATGATAGTGCTTACTTTACTGACTGCTAGTGACATTTGAACTCTTGAACCTTAATGATGACGCTGCTGCGCTCTTGTCAGTGAAGCCACAGTGAGCCACTGAGGGATTTAGGGCATTAATAATTGTGACTTAAGCCAGTACAAAGGGCAGTGCATAACCCCAAAAATGTTCCCCAAGAAGACAATTATTCAATTTGTTTCTCCCACTTGTGTAAGATGAGAGCAGTAGCATTACATTTTGATGTGAAAAAAGTTTTATATGAAAAAAAAAGAAGTATTTATTTAATCTTGGCTTCAGATCATGGTGAACTGCCATGTGTTGCTGCACAAAACAGGCTGTCACTTTCAGTCCTTCAAATAATAATTTGTGTGAATCAAGTGTAGAAATCCACAATAAATAAACTTTTTTCTGACATCATACCAGAGGGAAGAGAGCCCACAGTTCAGGTGTGATTCAAAGCCTAGACTAACAACACGCAGATGAAAACAGTTTGTTAAACACAAACTGCATGCTTGAGGAATCACAATGTGTAAAAAAAGCATTTTGGACTGCATACTTGCTCCTCACATGTGGGTGTGACAGACAGATCAGAAGCAAATATTGACCATCTATAAGTCTGAGCAGAGTTTGAGTCTGCCAGGAGTGCTATGTGGAAACTATTCATTTAAATCATTACTGGCTTCTTGCTTTTTTCTGGAATAAACTCTATTTGGAGAGGTCTGCCGCTGATGGCCCTCTCTGTAGATGCTTGGAGGACAGGACTTTCAATCCTATTCACATTCAACTCTGACTGTGTGCATATTCTTGCCTTAATGATATAAAAAAACATTTTAGAACTTGATACTCATACATAATACGAGGCTAGATGGTATCCTTGAGGACTTTGACGTGCAGCCACTAACCATCTTTTTCTTTTCACTTTCCCTCTTTGACACAATATGAGATCAGGTCACCCTGATGGGTCGAGCCTGTGTGGGCTCAGCTATGTTGCAGCTGCTCCTTTCATGACGGGCTCATCTAGTTTCAAAAGGATCTATAAATCCACTCCATTCCACAGAGTCTCTCCATTATCTCTGTCACTGAGCTCATCATAAATCTGATTTCTTCACCGAAGCTGGTATTGCCTGTATAACTGATAAATAAATGTAAACAACGCCAAATCACAAGCGAATCTTGGTAGAACCGTGTAATGCGCAAGTGGTACTTGTTGGATCCTTTACAGATTGATTTGACAGCCGGTTCCTGGTGTCACCCTTTACTGTGTGAGTATCCTAAGTAAGAGATTCAAAACAGGTTCCACCTCAAACCAAGAGGACAAGTTGAAAAACCCTATATGGTTCTATTTACAACTCAACAACGAGTTGAGGCTAGAGTGCATTTTATAGGCAAACATAACTTTATTTTTAGTGCAAATGTAAACAGTGTGGCGGCAGACTGAAACTTTAATGGTAGAAGCTTATATAAATCATTATATAGACTTTTATTTTTTGTTGCTTTAGGCATTGAAGCTTTTTTTCCTTTACTTCTTGTATATCTGTATGTGTTTTGCTCTATGTGGACCCGTGGAAGACTAATAAGCCAATCTAAACAAAACTATTGCTCTGCATTGATGTGCATATTGTTGAGTTACTGTACACAGATATCCCACAATAATCAACCAATGAGAGTGAATGACCTTGCATTGACCTGACGCTAAACAGAGATGTAGTAACAGACATTCCCACTCATGTTGTTTTGATGATCAGAAAATAGATCTGAATGTCTATTTTTGTTAGCTCATCATGATGTTACGTACGTTTACAACAGACTTAAAACTGTGAGAAATAATAATTTCTTAAGGCTAGCATAGTGTAAGTGCGACTGTATGAACACAGTCAAGGATTCAACACACACACATGCGTGCACACCTGGAAAAACAGCAGCTGTTTCTCGGGACTCCAGAAGAAAGGATGTTTGAGCACACAGGAAGTGGAGGGACGCGACGCCGGCTCAGCACTGATCATTCGCTCGATCAAATCCCGTGCTATGACATCATCTGTTCGTGAAGAAAGACAAATATTTTTCAGAGCTGGTCACACCACGTCATACGCTGTGCAAATCTTTAGAAATGCAGACACACGCTCTCACCGTGCACATCCTCCATGAAATGTGGGAGTGTATATTCCCCGGCAAGGATGTTGACCTGTCGTCTCAGTGTATCACCAAAGGGGTGCTGCCCCCTGCTGACCACATAGTAGAACACACAGCCTGCAGAGAACACATCCACTGCTGCTGTCTGCAGAGAGAGAGTCGGAAAGAGAGATAGGAAGCAAAGTAAAAAGAGAAGTAAAGTACATTTCTATGTTATGGAGAGAACAGTGAAGTCAGTAGTTTTTAAAAGTCAACCAAAAATAACCCTGCTTGCTCACTGTGCAAATCTGGTTCATCAGCTGATTAAGTATTCTGGTTCAAATAAACAGGGTGTGATATTTATGTGTGTCTATGTGTTTGTGTGTGTGTGTGTGTGTGTGTGTCTCCTACCGGGTTGTTCCCAGGTGTGTCCCGCAGCACTTCGGGAGCAATCCACCCTTCGGTTCCCGGAATTCCAGAGCGCAAAGAAAAGCTGCTCCGACCATCTGGGATCTTCTTACAGAGCCCAAAGTCAGAGATGACGGCCCGGACCCGCCCCAGTGCACCAGGAGCAGAGAGGAGGATGTTTCTGGGCTTCAGGTCACGATGGACTAGAGGAAGAGATGACGGAGGTAGAAACAAAAATTATTAAACAAGTGTGGATGGGGGATGAATAAGAGGAGAGACAGAGTCAAGCACAAATGAATTACTGCCTATTTCATTTATGTAGGGAGTGATCTAGTAACTTTTTTTGGGTGTGTATATGTGTGCAGATGTGCATGGTAACATGTTTATGTATGTATCTCAGACCGATGTTGAGGGAGTGGAGGTGGGAGAGGCCACACATGGTCTGCTCCAGCAGAGACACAGCACTCAGCTCAGGGAAGCTGGATGGATCCTCTACATACTGCAGAGAACAAACACACACACACACACACACACACAGTGACTTGCTGTGAAGGGATGTTATGTCATCTCCACAAAGTAACGAGATGCTAATTTCCGTCTGCTTCACAGTGACATTCAGCAGTCTTTTGACGAGGCCTGTTGCAGCACCTGTTGCAGTGTCGCAGCACACAGCTCTATGGCGATGTATGTGAAGAGGCGGTCCCTCTCTGTGCAGAAGTACCGGATGACGTTTGGGTGTGTGTCAGACTCTCGGAGCAGCTGCACCTCACGCTCAGCCACCTCAAAACACTCTGGGAGGATTCGCTTCACTGCTACATGGCGATCGTCGAATCGACCCCTGCACTCACACACAAAGAGCTTTTTAGGGTAACAAACATGTCGTGTTTATTTTTGCACACACATACACTAAACTCTGAGCAGATATGAAGCACTGTTTCTACAAAAAACTGTTAATCTAAGGCAATACTACCCAAAAACTACATATTTTGTGTCATTCAGTCACACCACATTTGTGTTGAAAGTTCCAAAAACTGAAGCCATTTTAGTTAGAATGGAGTTGATCTGCGACCTCAAGAAGCGACAGCGAAAAGGATACAAACACATCTAGATCACACTCTCAAAGTCTTAGTGTAATATGATCTAAGTCTATTCCATAACATTTAGGACCGATACTCATTCATTGGCTGGTCTGATAAAAAGACCAACCGCGCTGGCGGGTGGTCTTGCCAGTGCCAGTTGTATACAGGTGCTCATGCATTTTCCAGACGCACTTTGGCTTGGGACATAACGAGTGGAGAGTCAATCCTTCTACTATTCTGCACAAAGTTTTACGATTTGAAATAGATGATTTCATATCCTTTTTTTGCTTGTTGCTGATCAGCTTCATTTTAACAGAAGTGGCCACAGTTTTGCAATATTCATTCTCCAACCAAACCTTTTATTGTGGGACATTCAAGTTAACTGGGGGTGAGTAAATGATGCAAAACCTAACATATTCCTTCAAACATGGGCAATTCCATTAAAGTCCCTTTGAAACGGCATTTTGAGACCATCTAACCTATGCATGGTGTTGTATTTCAGAGTGCAACAGGATGTTGTTGTTGTTGTTTTTTTGTATTTTTTGATATATATCATTAAATAGTTGCACAGTATGACCAGGGATGTGATAAAAAAAAAAAAGGGTTAAAAAGGATTTTTTTCATTTCATCTCAACTTGGACTACATGAAAAGGGTCTTGTTAAAAATCACACATGTACCAAAACACAATACCTGAAGACAAATGTTCCCGCTGTGCCATGTCCCAGAACGTCAGATGCGGTGAAGGAGATTTTACCCACTTGTACCTCCTCACTGCTCCCTTCTGAGAGGACAGCAGAGGAGAGAGGAGTGAATCTCAAACACACACACTCAGGACAGTTTGGCCCATTTTGAGCATGTCACATGTATGTTACCTGCTGCTGGTTTGTGCCCACTGATGTTATTTTTGTCTGTGCCTGAGGAGTGACTGTGGTGAGGACTGGGTGGAGGGTCAGCAGATGCAGGCTGGGATTCTGCATTTAGAAAGGTAAGGGTGCATTTTCATGTATATCCAGCAGGTATGAGAGAGAATTAATTCATCTTTTCATTCTAATTTGTTGAGGAATGAATCATACATTTTTAATTTAGAGGCTGACAAATGAAGGCGACTTTATCACTAATTTATGCATTTTAAAAATTCATCCCTTCTCTCATGGAGGGAAAAGAAAAAGAACAGGAAAAAACAAACATTGAAATATTTGCTTTTGTTGCCCTCAGGTCATGTGAAACCTTTTAATGATGTGACTAGAGTAAATAACAGTGCTGCTTCACTAATTTACTGACCAGAAGAGACATTTGTGTCAGTGGAAAGGGCTGTGTCTGAAGAAGCTGAGGTCGCTGTCTGTGTGTTGCTCTGTATGCGCTGCAGACGGGATTCAAAAGCTTCCTCCAGCTGCCTCTGGGCTTTCAGCTGCTGGGCTGCACGCTGAAGACACACACAAACACACACACACACACACACACACACACACAAGCACTAGTTAGCAAATTATTCTATCAATATGCTTGTCTTTATGTGTATACATATACACATCGATGGTGCAAGTTTCAAGAAAATCTGTTTTTCCTGAATAAAAACACAAATTTATGCAGCAAGCTGCTCCAAAATCAAGTAAGATAAGACAAGATTAATTTAATTGTCCTGAAGGAAATTTCTCTTGGACACACTGTGTCTGCTGTTTCAAAGATATCATATTTAGCAATAACGAGCTTGAGCTAGAGCTCTCCATGCATTTTTACTTTAGGCAGTGTGTGACTACACACACATACAGTTCATACAGCAATACAATAATAACATACAGTATTTAAGGACATTTATAATGGTTCAAATACTCTATAAACTAACTAAGACTAAGGTGTAACTAAGACATTTCTATCATGTATTATTCTTGAGATATTGCAATGATGTGTCTGCAATTGACAGATGCCACCATGTTGAAATAATGAACCAGGGAGTCAGGGCCAAAATAGCTACTGGCGAGGTACCATGCATTTCTGGATCCATTTGTTGTTTGTCATATGTTTTTTATTATTTCTTATTCCTGTGGCTAACTGGTAAAATGTGGACAAGATGACCTGACACCAAGATAGTTCCAGTGCAGCTACTGTGGAGTTTTACTCAGTTGGAAAACCTCTCACTCCACTGGTGCTGTCACTATTGCTATCACTCCCTCCACCAACATATGTCAGCTACAGCCAAATGCAGCATTTTAACACCTATTCTCTGAAGGTTGTTAAAGGCATTCTGGGAAATGTATGAAATCACTAACTGAAGCAGAAGTAGACAAGACAGACTGATGCAAAGTGGCTACACCAAAAAATCTAATTACAACACAAAGTAACCCGTGGGCAGACAGAGATGGCATTTTAAGAGTAAAACCCAAACAATTTCATCTTGAAAACATATGCTAGACACATACCAGAGTTTTAACAATCACATATGCACACTCAAACACACACACACACACACACACACACACACACAGACTAACAGAGGGATATGTGAGGGCGAAGGCCAGCCATCCTCCCAGCAGCAGGGTCACAACAGCCAGAGTCAGCGGATCCTGAGACAAGGAGACAGGCAGCACAGCGGACGGCCTCTGAGCCTTTCCTGGCGTGCGTCCATCCACGCCCCCAGTGTTGGCTTTAGTGTCACCATGGCGGCCAGCGACATTCTGGAACTGAAGGACATGATGAGGTATTAGAGGGAGAGGAAACAACGGAAAAATCATCCACTCCGTGCTTGTGGATATTGTTAGGTGAGAGCTGCAACCTTATTAACAGGGTCAGCTTGCAGTAACCTATAATGGACAGGAATACAAAACATTTTTTTTACAATAGGTTAAGCAAGCCTCTTAATTACAGTAGAGATCCAACAGAAATGTCATGACATTTAGTAAAATAATACTGCAGGTCATTTAATTTTTTTTTCTTGCAGCTCTGTCCTGCAAATTTAAGAGAGTACAAGCCTGAAAGTGGGTGAAGTGAAAGCTAAAAATTTTAGGTCCTGCTATGTAATCACTGAGTCAATGATACTGATCAACAATTTTATCAAATCTCTATAGATTTATCAGGGGCATTTTGTGCTATGATGTAGTAAAATCTTAACAATGTACCAAACACTTTGTATATAAATTAGTCTTGACTTGACTTGACAGGAAATATGAGACACAAGGAAGTGAAGTACCCAGAGGAGAATCAGTGGGTGGGATGAAAAGCCACATTCATGCTCCTGATGTCCTGGGACGACCTACTGGCTTGACAGGCTGGGTTTCATGACCTTTGAAACATTATCCCTTATTTTTTTCCTGTTATTCCTGTGACTTGCTGACTTGGATACGCAGTCTACAAAGCACACCGGTCACATAATTTACAGGGAACTAACAGGGACTGTGACTCACATAGTTATGGTGGTAGTGGGAGGCGGGGGAGACCGGAGAGACTGGGGCGGCAGGGGTCCGAGGAGGGATAACAGCTTCCCCGGAACGCTGCAGGCTCACCGGGAAATCCCTCAGCATGGTGGTGTGGGCAACTGGAGGCAGTTCATGATGACCTGTTACACGCACAAAGACACACATTTATAATGCATGTATAGCTATAACCCTTTTCTACAAAACCTAAAAACCTCTTATGGTATCATTGTTCTTATTTGCAGCCTATCAAGAAACTATTGAGAATGAAGGACCCCAGCGGTATTACATGAGCAGTTTTTAAATTGCATTCTGTATGTAGTAAATTGACTGTGTACCTATGAGCAGCCAGTGATTTTTCTGGCTGTTTGTGCTCCCGGGTGGGTAGCGAATGTCGGTGGACGGTGTAATCTCACATTCCCCTCTCTCTCTGACCGTGACTCCAGCTGTGGTTGGACCCTCAATCCGTGCCAGAGTCAGCCCCCGGGGCTGCCATGGAAACAAGTAGCATGCAATAGTCTGTCACCACCTTTTCATCTATTCACCCCCCCATGGTGAAACTGGAAGAGGGGCTATTCATTTGGCCCGATCAGTTTGTCCATCCCTTTGTTTATCCATCACACTCATCTTGCCCTGATCTGATTTTAACAAAACTTCAGGAAATGATGCATGTCTAAATTCTGATATTTTCAAAAGTCTACTAATTGGCCCTAAGGGCACCATTGCAACATTTGTTTAATTGTCTCTACTTCACACAAAGAATCCTGGACACCACTGAAACACGTCTCTCATTGTTCTATTCTAGCTTTTTTTTTTCTAACGTTTTTAAAATAAAAACCTCATTAGCCCAGGGGGTTAGACACCAAACAATAGCATCCAGTGTGATTCAGCCATTCTTGTGTTGAGGACAGGTGCTCACAGCCATGGACAAAAATACTAATGAGTATTTTGTGCTGAGGGCATTTCACAAGGTACGACTGCCAAAAGCTGGAGCATTCAATTCATCATGCATGTTTATTTTAGGACTGCAATTTCAACTGTGTATCTTCCTCCAAGTCCACAACTCTGAGGAAGATGCACTGAGGTGGACTTTGAGGAAGGCATGAAGTCAAAACATCAGTCCAGTAAAGCTGTGTGATGCATTGAATGCTGGAGTGTTTTTGCTTTTGAAATACCCATTATGTCAGACATAATTGCCTCAGTTTTGATAAAACTTGGAGGAATGATGCATATCACTGCTGCATTCCAGCATGCAAAATCACAAACACTGGCTCTGGAAATAAGAAAAGAGGAACTACATTTGCAAATATGCCATCTCAAAACAAGCTGGCGTATTTGTTACTGATCGACCCACTGGGGGACTTCATCATTCGTGGCAGTATTTACTGATGACTTGTTTTAATTTACTAATACTGCACATAGTATTATATTCTATCTTGTATTCTATCCCTCATTCTGTTAAAATTGAGAAGAGTGTTTTGGATATTTGAGAAAACCGGCTGATTGGATGTGTATAAATATGGTAACAGTGCATCATACATTTGAACTCACCACTAATGAGACGCCATGGTGGACCAGGGAAGTAGAGGCATAGAGGTGGGAGTCCAGTTTTCCAACATAGAGGGTAGGACTGAAACGAGCAAAAACTTGGTTATTACCTCCAAGAAGGAGGCTGTGTTGCGACTCCTGTGAGTTTGTTCATCAGTCTGACAGCAGGACATCTCAAAAGTAGATTAATGAATTTCCATGAAATCTGGTGGACACATAGGCCTTAACTGGGATTTCCACCATTAGCCAGTTAGTTTTGGCCATAACTATGAAACAGAGATCAAAACTTTATTCCGAACAGTAAAAGTATATTTGCAGGGCCAAGAAACAAATTAAATTTGAAACTTATGTGATCAGAATGATGTCTTTGTATGAAACTGCAAGTTGAAGAATTGTTCAGCACCGGCAGACATTTATGTTCTCTGACTGCCATCTAGATATGGCCATGATCAGTGCCTGTGTGTGTGTGTGTGTGTGTGTGTGTGTGTGTGTGTGTGTGTGTGTGTGCGTGTGTGTGTGTGTGTGTAATTTTACATACACAAGTTGTGTTTGTGCACTGGCTTGCTCCTTCACAAACTGATAGCTCCATTTCAAGGTGGAGTGTGGGTCTGCCTGGTCATTGGCTGAGGAGAAGGTGAGGAAGCGCAGCGTTTCCATGGCGAGAGACAGGTGGGGGGCGTGTCTCAGCGAGTCACCTGAGTACAGATAGACCCCCACCACCGGTGAGCCATAGTTCTGACTCCACAGAACATCACCTGCAGACAAACAGACAGACAGACAGACAGACAGACATATACGCACGTCAATCACAGCTTTACTGTCAATAGAAAGCAAAGCTGGGAATACACACACACACACACACCTTCAATCTGGGGGTGGGATTCACTATTGTATCACCAGTTATCCAGAGATTCTGTGATATACGATATACTGTAAGATAATCACGAAACATCACAATGTTTGTAAATGAAGAAGAATCAAAAACCCTGGAAAAGGCAAAATAATTTTCCAATAAGCAGGAATCAGTCATGTTTTTCAGTATTTTGATCTGCACAGCGACTGCAACATAAACATGACAAATAGTTCAAGATAAAATGCTAAAAGGCAGGGAACAAATGCGCCTCATAGGAACTCAAATTTGCATCTGTGCAACTGAAGTTGAACTTTATTGATTATGTATAAAAAGAGGAAGTATCGTCATATTTCGATATTTTGTTCCACCCCTAATTTAAGATATTCTCAGACTTTAAGTTAAAAATGTGTTCACAAAGTAAAAGCCACACACCTCTCCCTACCTGACTCTCTGTCCACCGTCACTACAAGACCGTCACCACTGGACACGAGGTGAGCCATCTCTAGAGGGGAGAAGGCAGGACAGGTCAGACATGAGGAGTGTTGGAGAGTCTGGCATCTTTAACTTTGCATCATCTGGCATCTTTAACTCTCTTTTCTTGCAACCCATTATCATATAAAACATGTGAAACATATTTACAGAGGGGAGATGACAAGCATACGCTTAAGGGTTTCCCTTAAAACGAGTTCAGTACCTTCTCACTTGATCAAAAGCTCATTAAATCTGTAACTTTCCACATGTTTTTGCTCCATAATGGTGAACTACAGCAAAGATGGGGGAGCATCACATGTCTAAGAGTGAGAAGCTAGGTTATGTGAATGTAAATATATTATTTACAAACATGTTGAAATTTGAAAAAAAAAAAAAAAAAAAAATAGCATGACATGATGTAAATAAGTTGATGAGACAGGAGGTTGTCAAAAGAATGATTCCTGTGCAGCGGTAACTAATTGATATGAATCTCTGTGTATTGAGAAAATCTCTAACCACAGTAAATGTGCCCAATTTAAATAACATGATGGATTTCAGCTTTAACTCAGCTGAACTCATTGGACTGCCCTGTCAGTATGTACATGAGAAATGTATATCTGTGTGTGTGTGTGTGTGTGTGTGTGATTGTGGGACATACTGTAATCTTGTTTTTCATCATAAGGAGGAGCAGAGTAGTCGTTGTATGTAGCGTTCCACCGCAGCTCCTGAGTCTTAGTGTCAAACATGGTGATCATGTATTCTGGAGGACAGACACATAGTAACAAGTTCACATACAAACACAAATATCAGATCAGGATGCACAAGAAAACATCTGCTGCGTGCGTGCATGTGAGCGTGTTACCTGTACGTCCGATATAGAGCAGAGGAGTGTTGGGGCACATGGATTCAGAGGATGAGGTGGTCAGACTAGTCTGCTTCTCACCTGTCTGTGGATCCACCACAAACCACACATCCTGCTTTTTGCCTGTACAAACACACACACACACACACACACACACACGCCCATGTGTCAACAATTACACGAAGTCTGCCAAATACCTCAGCCTGCCTCTGTCACTCTCCCTCTTTATCTGTCTCTCTCAAACACACACACACAGACACAGACAGAAACACACACCCTCTATATATCTTTCATTCTCTCACACACAGACACACACAGACAGAAACATGCACAAAATGTCTCACCAGTATAGAGTATGCCATCAGAGCTCTTGCAGGGAGCTGACTGGACCAGTTCTGGGATGGTGAATGGCAGTTTCTGCAGATACAGAAGCACTATTAAGTTGTAAACTGTGAACAAACACACACAATCACATACAGACACATGCATCCATAGTGTTTCTCACCATCAGGCCTTCTTTGTGTTTGCCACCCAGCACATACAGACTGCCATCGTTGGGGTCTGGGAGAAAACCCGGCCTGCAGGAAGTGTAATTCATGTGTCAGACCATACATGTTTATTATTAACTCTTTGTGGGTATGTGTATGTGCATGTGTGTGTGACTCACTCGGTGAGGTAGACAGGCACTTGAATAATGGGGTCTGAAAGAGATTGTAAAAGTCGGTTATTAAAAGACTTTACTGGGGAACTTCATGGTACTGTGTGTACTGAACTTTGTGTACTGACCTTCTCTGAGGGTCCACTTGATGTCTCCAGACTGTTTAGAAACTGCATGCAGACTGCCATCCAGGGTCGAGACAAACAGCAGGGACTCCGGGAGAGTGACGGACCTCACCCCTCCCACCTGAGTGGTAGAGAGAGGGAGAGAGAGAGAGAGAGAGAGAGAGAGAGAGAGAGAGAGAGAGAGAGAGAGAGAGATACTTATGCCAGCAGTCTGTGTTGCCAGAGGAGTTTAGCCAGTGTCATGTATCCTGATTGCAGCATAGCTTGACTATAGCGTGTGTGTGTGTGTGTGTGTGTGTGTGTGTGTGTGTGTGTGTGTGTGTGTGTGTGTGTGTGTGTGTGTGGGACAGAGAGGGGGTGTGTCAGACTGTTTCACACACTCCAACATTGCACTTCCTGCTCTGGTAATTATAGTGTTCTTCTTTAAGCAGGATATCCTTAATACCCTTATTTTCCCCCATGTTGACTCTACACCTTATGCTAACAAACTCTAACAAACTCTCTCTCTCTCTCTCTCTCTCTCTCTCTCTCTCTCTCTCTCTCTCTCTCTGTGTGTGTGTGTGTGTGTGTGTGTGTGTGCGCGTGTGTATGTTCACCACTCCCATATTTACCCACCAAGGGGTGGCAACTGGCAACACAGCACTCTGTGGTACAAGCAAGGCTTGGCAGTCACTCAACACGGGCATGCTCTCTCTCTCTCTCTCTCTCTCTCTCTCTCTCTCTCACACACACACACACACACACACACACACACACACACACACACACACACACACACACACACACACACACACACACACACACGCGCGCACACGGTATTAACTTTCTTCAGACAATTTGGGTAATCCAATGAGCTAAACACTTTACACGTCCTGTCACTTCATGGCAACTTTTCCTGGAGCCTGAAATAGACACAGCGGCGCAGTGGGGCTCCACTTGCGCTCTCCGCTGCGCAGAAACAGACACGAACATCAACATCAACACACGGTTTGTTTACCTGAAACAGCCACCCGTCCCAGGACAGCAGGAGAAGAGACAGCAGCAAGCGTCCCAGAGCCCCCATGACCCGCAAAACACACTCTTTCATGTCAGTAAAACAACGGAGTGGCGAGGCTATTGAACTAACAACAGAGGTCGAACTCTCTCCCCATTTCCAGCGCCTCCGTCTGTCAGAAAGACAACACCGGCCGCCTGCCGTTACATGGCCAAAGCCCCGCTAACCGCCGTTTGACTTTTAAAACCAACACGGCAAAAGACAAGATAGTGCTAACACTTTAAAAACATAATAACATCAATGGAGCCATTCTTGTTACTATCCTACATTTCCGCGATGTGACGGAACTGGTGATGTCAGGAGCGAGCTGTCAAACGGCCACGGGGGCGGGGCTCTCTCGCTGTGAGTGGCAGGCGGTTCAGCCAATGGCGATAGCGATGGGAAGCTGAGATGGGAGGAGGTAGAAAAGGCTGGAACACGTGGAAAGAGTTTGCAGGTCTGTGGATGTGCAATCAGGGCGGTTTTTTGTGCAATAGAAAGTGGTGGACTGCGTCATATTCTCTCTCTTCCTGTTTTTATCTTTTTTTTTTTTTTTTTTAACTCGCTGTCATTCTCTCCACATCACCCACCTATCCCATCACACACACACACACACACACACACACACACACACACACACACACACACGTTGGTTTCCATCACTTCAGAGGACATTACATTGACTTACATTCATTTCCTGGAGATTTATCCTAACCTTAACCCTAACCACTACCTGCCTAACCCTAACCCTAAAGTTATCTTAGCTTTAAATCAAGTCTTCACCCTAAAATTAAACATTAGCAATACCAGGTACACACACACACACACACACACACACACACACACACACACACTTACAAAGGTTATAACAGAGTAAATATCTACAAAAACATTTTATTTTTTTCAAGCATATTTCCCTTAAGAAAGCCAAAAATGCTTACAGCCTAAGTCCCTCTCATTAATTTTCCATCACTTATCAAAATACAATTCAAAGTGTCTTCACATGGAGAAAAGGATGAAATAAATTAGCGAGCGAGTGTCCATCAAAAATGAGAATTTGGCTGGAACAAATGACAAACTGAGGCAGGGGTGAACAGCATAAAATAATTCTAGCAGGCACTTAAGTCATTTCACGTATGAAACAACTAAGGAGATAAACAGCATGATGGACTAGTCTTTAAGAGGCATTGCTGGCGGTGTGCAGGTACATGAGGTGTGGGATGGGTGCTGCACAACAGTGCAGTACCCAGGACTCTGGCACTATGTGGTCTACCGGTGGAGCACGCTGTCAGGTTTGGGATATCCAAACAGCTCAAAGTCAGGCTCGTATAGCTTGTATAGTTTCCTCCTCATGTCCATAGGAATCTGTGCAAACCAATCCCTTTCCCAGCTGGCAGCAGTGCGGTTGCGGGCCCCAGTAGGAAAGCGAATCAGGTGATCAACTCCCAGAATCCTCAGGAGCTGCTCTGAGTCTGTTTCCAGTGTTTCCAGTCGGCCAATGAAGTCATACTGGATCTGGCATGGATGGCACAGGCGGTAGACCTGCAACACACAGGCACAATGTCACATTAGCATGCGCGTGTGTAATGTAATATAACTGACACTTTAATACCATGTAATGTGGTCTATACATGGTATTAAAGTGTCAGTGCATTTTCTGACTGCCATAAAGTCTATGAATAAAAAAAGTCAGATTGTCACATTGAATGGTCGCATCAGATTTATCTTATATTGTGTATTTCACATTTTATTGTGCATGTAATGCACTAGACTGGTGACCTGTCCAGGGATTTTAATATGAATGGGTGAATAATGCTTTATAAATAACATAAGACAATGAGTGCATTTCAAAGTCATTCATGTTTGTATGCTACCCTCTGTAGAAAACACATTTTAATCCCATCACATCAGGACAGTTAAGTGGTTTAGGCACTCATATATCAGATTTCACCTACATTGCTTTAGTACTATTTTCAAAGCCAGATATAAAGGCTCACAGTGAGATTGTAACTCTACATAATCTGGATCCAGAGTGCACACAAGTAATGTAAAGATATTTAGAGGGTGAATTAAGAGTGGGGGAAATGAAATGGAGACAGATTTAAAGAAACAGAAATGTGGTGGACATGCCAGAGGCACTTTCAACCCAAATATAGTTATGTAACCCCACGTAATGCCAAGTGTAATTGTGTAGGCTGTGTGTGTGTGTATGTGTTTATATGCGTGTGAGATCAGTACCTGCCGCCAGTGTTCATTGAAGGCGGTCTCCCTCTCAGTCTGCGGGTCCAGCAGGTATGTGATAAACTGCTGAAAGGTCGGTTTGATTCCTGCTGCAAATGCCTCCGCCGCTGTCTTTGGCACGCCTCCAGACACATTCCCATAACGACTCAGCATGACCGAACCAAACTGCCGGTAGAAGTCCTCATTGGGCCTTCCAGTCAAATAAACACACATAATCACACATTTTCAGAATCCACGGTTAAAAAAATGTTATTAAGTGACAGATGATGCAAAGTCTTGTCTCTCTCTACAGCACGGATGCCCATACACACACACACACACACACACACACACACACACACACACAGACACACACATATACACTCCACCCATCCATTAGTGAACACATACTTTCCAAACTTGTTCCTGAAGGCAGAGATGAGGCGTACAAAAGGATCCCGTACAAATAAGAACTTAGTGTAATGCTGCAGCTTGAGTGCCATCAGGTGGCGGGATAGTGAACCATAATGACGCCAGAACCTGGTAAACACACACACACACAAAGTACCATTAAAACTGATGTTCCTTTTAAAGCAGACTTTAGTGCATTTCAGGTTGAATTCCAGTCAAACGTATTCTATGAACAACAGACTCTCATGTAACAACACAATATTGAGAGTGTTTTGTTTTGTTAAGAACTAGTTGAATAGCAGGCATATCTGTACTTTAAAAAAAAACACACAGCTTGTAAAACAGGCTAAATACGGCGGATGGAAAAACCCAGGCAGCGATACACATGCACAGGAACAGACAGCTCCCATGAGGTAGAGAAAGGTCTGTCTGTGCTTCAGCACCAAGCCCCGCCTGTCTGCTCTCTGCTCTCCACTGCTCCCCTCTTCTGAGTGTCAACTCAGTAAATACCTCTTTTAGCTAGTTTGTCAAACACAGTTAAAACTGAGGAGCTAAGAAAGAACACAATACCGGTTGTGCCTTCCAAAAGTCCTACCAGATATGACTGAAAATGAAAAAAAGATGATACAGACTGGGGAAATGATGTAAAATTCATGCAACTGTTGACTAATTCATGCTTACCTAACAGCTCACAGAGGGGAGATGAGATGATTATCATGCACTGAAGAGTTACAGAGCAGCTATAAAACTCGGCTCTCCTGTCAGTGTGTGTATGTGTGTGTGTGTGTGTGTGTGTGTGTGTGTCGTACTTGGCAAAGGTGAGGTGGATAGAGGAGTTGTGTACGAGGTCAGGAGGTACAGCCTCTGGGTCAGTGTAAGGTTTTCCTGAGGAGGGGGAGACCAGAGACTGAGACAGAACAACCATCACTCTCTTCCAGTTTGTACACGCTACCTGGAAGAACAGAGGAGGAAAGGTGTTCAGACAGACAAACAGGCAAGTGTGTATAAGTGTAAAGAGTGTAAGTGCAGGAGACTGGAGAACTGTTATATTTGGAGGACTTTTGGCCCCTTATTTTCTCTTTATTTTTGACACACTCGCATATCCACACACAGTGAACCAACCATTTATCCATCACACACACACACAAAGCAGCTGTACCTTGGGAACATAGCAGTAGATAATCTGGTGTGTGTCATCCACTATCAGATGATCCAACTCTCTATTGGGAATCTGGTCAAATGCCCGAGTCTTTCCTGGGAATTCCAGTGACCCTTTTCCTGCACACACATCCGCAAGTCTCTGCTTTCTCTCTTCCTGGTGACTGTTGTCAACACGTTTCTTCTCCCTCTCCTCTTCCTCCTCATCTTCCAGTTTCCTCTCTCCTTTTGTCACTGCCATCTCTTCATCGATCCGTTTCACGGCCGCTCTCCCCTCCTCCTGCTCAGAGGGGTGAGGAGGAGTGCTGGATCTGGTGGTGGGGAGGGAGAGGAGGGGGCTGGGCCGGACCGTGCTGGCAGAGATGGAGCATGAGGGCACCGGAGTTGTCTGAGGGATCAGGGCCAAGTCAAGTGGCTCATGTTTGGGGTCTTGCAGGGGGTAGAGGCTGAACCCCCGTACATCATCCCAATAGACAATAATCAACAGAATCATAAACAAAGACCCAATAATGAACGCCACACGCAGACCACGCCATGTTCCCATGGTTACGCCAGATCCAGAAACAGGTGGGGGCTATCTCAGCTCCATGCTGACCATCGATCACGGAAGGAGACACTTCCTGTTTGGTAGCTGCAGCTGAACAGGAACAGGAAACATAAATAAAACTATTAATCCTTTTTTTTCAGCCTGGTAATAAAATAAAAGGGCTACACAAGTTGTTATTAATATGTTTTAGCTGAATAATTAAATGGAAAAGAAGGGTGACAGTGGTGGATTTTTTCCCCCTGATGAAGAAACTCCAAAAAAGACTGCTGGTTGTGGTTCAACTGTCTATTTATCACACACATCTCAGTCAGACTTATCAGATTGATAAAAAAAAAAAACAGACAATATGTTCCAGCGGGTTCAAAATTACACTAACTGGCCTGAGGAAGGTGCTAAAAATGTTTAATTGCCTGTGCATGATTCACAATACCTCTGACACACCAGATTTGCGCAATGAATGATTAGTCTCATTGCTCCAGTATAGCATGATTGGCCACAGTGGGGTGCTACAACATATACAACATGTACTTGATACTGATTGTGCCAGTGGGTGTCTGCACGTTTCCTTGTTTTTCAAGGAACAATGCAAGCTTCAATATCTGATTTGAACAAATAAGGATAATTCTGCAGTATGCACAGCTCTCACCAAGGTGTTGCGCAGCAATACTGTAAAGACAGAGTCGTTCCAACATTTAAAACGACAATACACAATCCAGAAACATTGTTATTATGGTCTGAATACCATTGCTTTGGAAATCGTTCATCCACAGCAAAACAAAACCAGTCTTGGAACATGATATGCATTCATCCAGTTATCATAGTGCCTTGGCTGTGTTACAGCACAGTGGTGGCCCAGGGGCCGTGGGAACCTGCAGCTCTGCTCATGGTCCTCAGCTGTCACAGAGATGTGAACAGAAGGGGAGTGGGGGTGGAATCAGTTTTGTGCCTGCCGGAGGGTTTACACCCCTTATTGACTGCCTCAGAAAAAAAAACACAGACACAAGGGAGAGATGGGAGATCCACCCAGGACAGAAAAAAACATTATGGGCCTAAAAAAATATTAGTTGGTGGTGAAATTAAGAAAAGAGAAAAAAGAAAAGTAAAAGTAAAAAGAAAAAAAAAAGCATGCTACTCTGGCCAGTTCAAAGCAGAGAATCATCTGGCTCATATTCCAGCAGAGGAAATTATTGTTTTTTTCTGCGGTATTTTTTTCCACTCGATCTTGCACGGTTTCAAACCCCAAAATCCACGTTGACTAGATGGGCCTATTTTTGTCACGGTACGGTGGAGTCCATTCAGTGCATTCACAAACTCTGACTCGTGCACAGCCTGCACACTCTGTTAACTCAATTATGTATGCGCGCGCGCACACACGCGCGCGCCTGGGGAAAGTCACTGTAATTTCCCTGTAATATTCCAAGCAATTTAATTATAGTGAGTCTACGGCTGTCAATACTACGTTTGTCTAGTTTGCTTTGCCTTACGTTATTTGCCTTACTTCGTGTTTTTTTTTTCTTTTCTGTCTTTGTGGTATCACTACATTCCAGTAATATTCCTTTACAGAGGGAATATTATAGAAAGCATACAGAACATTTTTACAGTTTGGATCCCATGTGAATTATGTTGCTTTAGTTGTTTGCTGTTTTGGGACATACTATCATCTCCGTCTAATCCTCCGAAAACAACCTTAATTTATACAGCATACAGCTCACGACGTGTCCTCTCAAAGGCAGGACTGATGTCTCAGTCCCTCTTTCTCTTTCTCATGCAAACGGACCACTTTCTCTCTCTCTCAATTTTTGTTTGCGGCGACCGGCAAGTAACGTCAGGCTGCACTTAAATTTCCATTTCCCCCCAGAGTCTTCCCTGGCTTTTAAGCAACCCCCTTTATCATGTTTCCTTTGAGCTGGACGTCTAATGTTACTGCTGTTCCATTAATGCCCTTCACACCGGGAGCATCACGGCGACTAGTTCAATAGCTGTCCGGTCATCAGCTGCTGGTTGTAAAAACAGCAGCGCTAACCCGCATTATTTCTGCTTCAACTTACATGGCAGATGAGCTCCATGGTGCCTCTCGGTGAGCCCTTGTTGCCGCGGTGTGCTCTGTGCTGTCCCGTCTGCCGGTGATGAGACCGGGTCGGCAGAACAGGAGCGTAGCGGTCTATCGGCAGAGTGAAGAAACCTCTCGCGAGATTTGGGCACCGACCCCAGTTTTTTTGGCTTTGCATCACCACCCAAATTAGGATGGAGAGTGCTGAACCATGCACCCGCCTATGCCTGTGACATAACTCACTTGATTCTCAAAACGAAGTTCTGCAGAAGACTACACAAAGAGAGGGAATATTGATGATTACCCTTAGCAAAATCAGGAATGGTGATATTTTATTACTGTTTTACCACTAATCAGTTAGCACACAAACTGTCCACGGTGGCCACCTGCACAATCTAATACATTCACAACTGTTCTGCCATAAAGTTTACTTTTATGATGCCTATAATACTCAGGTTTTCTTTTGTCACAGTAATAGAAGTGTTAAATCAAATCTGCGTTTGGCATTGGGCTCATAGTTGGTGCTGCTGTTGTACTGGACTGCATTTTATTGAGAGGTGTTTCCACTATTCTGTCCCCCTCTTGTAAATAAGTAGGGAGGACAAAAAATTAGAAACACCTCTCAAGTACAAGACCTCTGCAAACTACAACCTCGATAATAAAAATACAATTTCATTTACACAATCTCAACAAAAAAGGAACATTATAAACTTTGTTAAAAGGTAAAAATTTATGGCAGAGCTGTTGCATTGAACTGCATTACATTGTACAGGTAGACCTAATAAAGTGGCCACTGAGTGTGCAGGGAGATGAATATGTGGCCTATATGCATTACTCAACAGTGTATGTCCATAAAATCTGGACATCCCATTCAATCCCCTACCCCCATACCTACAAAAGGCTGTTTCCTCACCCTTCATAGATACCAAAATAATAAAATAGAAAGATAGACTGACAGGCAGACAAATAGACAGATAGATAGTATAAATGCTCACTGCAGTATCTGAATAATGTTCCTAAATCACTGTTAGTAACGTACAAAACTGTGAGTCAAAAATATATTCCTTTCTAAACATCCCCAGTCATAGAGGGCTAAAAAATGATGGAGTTTTAATGAAGGCTCAGTAGAACCCCTCTCAATGTGTATTCAATTTGAATTCTAACTTTAAAAGGCACATGGCATCTGTGAACGTATGGGAAAATTATTGCAAGAGTCGGACATCTGATAGAAAGTGTAACTAAGCCTAAGATTTCCCTGGCTCTGCTGCCAAAAATGTCACAAAAAGCAGTGAAGGCATTTTGTCCTTCAAGTAGACAGTTGTACACGGTGCCTGAACATGCGAATTAGATCCCGTTTGACCACCTAAATCCAGGGCTTGATGGATCCACGTTTAGATAAATCTTTTCTACTGTCTTATCAGGCTGTGTTTCGGATATAACTTTCAGTGCAGTTAACTCTGATGTTGTTAACATCATAAATGAGATATATCAAGGCATTTGGATGTGGCTAACATGTGACTATGGGCAATCAGTTGAATATTCTGCATGTAGTTTCTACTTGTTACACAAAGTGTATACAGCTTGCCTTCTATGAGTTATTACCTCTGACTCCCTTGTCAAACCCAATGTAGAGTGTGCATGAGAGGGTGAACATAGCCCTAACCCAAGATTAGAAATAATGAGGGCATGAATGAGTGTCACCTTGTTCTCAATGAATGCAGGGCTGCAACATTTCAGCTCAAATTTCAGTTTAGGAGTAGCAAGGCCATACAGACTAATGCATCTAAGTGGTGCTGGCACAATAATGGCAACTCTAACTGTGCCCTGATGTCTTTCTCCAAAGTCGGTCTGCCTTGAAACCTACAAAGCAGCTGATGAATATTAAATGCTCACTAATAATGGACGATAGGTCTCTGACTGAGGAGAAGTCTTACAAAGCTGGTTTTGTTCACTTCCAGTAAAATAATTTATTCATTTAAAAGCAGGCAAAAAGCACTTCATAATGAAAAAACCAAAAGGTGCACAAACGTAGCCAAGACTGTCATCTTAACATGACTAATCTGACCAGCTAACGGGAATAATAGGGAGCACCACAAGGCCGTCATGTGCTTAAAATCACTACTGGGAGGAACTAAGTTCTTTTTAAAGATATATACTACACTGGACAAAAGTATTGGGCCACCTATACATTACACCTCTAGGAGCTTTGATGACATCCCATTCTAAATCCACAGGCATTAAGATGTCGTTGGTCCCCCTTTTGCAGCTATAACAGCTTCCACTCTTCTGGGGAGGCTTTCTACAAGATTTTGAAGTGTTTCTGTGGGATTTTTTGCCCATTCACCCAGAAGAGCTTTTGTGAGGTCAGACACTGATGTTGGACGAGAGGGCCTGGCTCGCAGTCTCTGCCCTAGTTCATCCTAAAGGTGCTGTATGGGGTTGAGGTCAGGGCTCTGTGTGGGCCAGTAAAGATCTTCCACACCAAAGTCACCAAACCATGCCTTTACAGAGCTGCTTTGTGCACTGGGGAACAGTCATGGTGGAACAGAAAAGGGTCTTTCCAAACTGTTCTCACAAAGCTGGAAGCAGAGAATGCCTTGTTAAGCTGAGGCATTAAGATTTCCCTTCAGTAGAACTAAGGGGCCGAGGCAAAACCCAGAAAAACAAGCCCATAGCATTATCCCTCCTCCACCAAACTTTATAGTTGGTACAACACAGTCAGGCAGGGAACGTTCTCCTGGCATTCACCAAACCCAGACTCGTCCATCAGACTGCCAGATAGAGAAATGTGATTGGTCACTCCACAGAACAGGTTTCCACCACTCCAGAGTCCAGTGGCGGCATTCTTTACACCGCTCCATCTGACGCTTGCGCTTGGTGATGTAAAGCTGTATGCGGCTGCTTGGCCATGGAGACCCATGCCATGAAGCTCCCAGGGCACATTGTGCTGATGTTGATGCCAGAGGAGGTTTGGAGCTCTGCAGTTACTGAGTCAGCAGAGCGTTGGCCACTTTTACGCAATATGTTCTTCAGCACTCAGCGACCTCGCTCTGTAACTTTATGTGGTCTGCCGCTTGGTGGCTGAGTTACTGTGGTTCCTAAACACTTCGACTTTGCAATACCACTTACAGTTGATGGTGGAATATCTAGGAGGGAAGAAATTTCACAAACTAACATGTTGCAACAGTGACATCCTATTCCATTACTATTACAGCACCACACTGGAATACAGTGAGCTCTTTAGAACGAGCCATTCTTTCACAAGTGTTTGTAAAGGCAGACTGCATGGCTGGGTGATTGATTTTATACACCTGTGGCAATGGGACTGAATGAAGCACTTGAATTCAATGATTGAAAGGTGAGGCCCAATACTATTGTCCATATTGTGGCACTGAGGAAGCAGCAAGTGACGTCTTTTGAACTATCCTGGACATTCCTGAAGAGGAAGTGAAACAGAAGTGCTTCTGCTTCTGCATATGCAGTGACAAATTCACTCTTTTGTAAAATGAGCTTGCAGCCTAAAACCTCCTAAATTTGTTTATTGATGGATGACCTCAATAAATAACTCCTCCCTCTAACTCTGGGGGAAATGATCAGGTTTATTGTGGTGACTGCCACAAGAGAATAGCAATCTGATCGAGATATATCTGATATTAAAAACAAATTTTCTATGAGCAAAAATAACTGATTCCTCCTCCTCTTGGAATGAGACTGTTACTATAGAGCTCTATTATATTCAAGTGTCAATAACGCTAACCTTGAATAAATCCTGTTTGGTGAGTTGTGATAATATCTGACACCATCAATGCACTGACAAGTAATTCTGTATCAAGTTTAATCTAATATCAAAAATGTTCTCAGACAGGATTCATGAGGATAAAATCTCGCCAAATCAAGGTCTGTGGCCTATTGTGTCTGAGGATTTTTGTTATGAGAGTTTAGACCCGCCCCAAAAACCAGCATAATCTCCATTCTCCTTCAAACATTTGTTAAATAGTTGTTTTAAAATCTAATCAGTAGAATATATAAAATGTTAATGTGTTGGATGCACATTTTGTCAGTTGAATATTTACTTTATACTTGCACTTCCTTGTATCGGAGCACATTTGCAATCAATCTGTTAAGTATTTGCAGTATACCAAAAAAGTGCAATGTGACTGAGCATTAATAAGCCTGTTCTGGACAGACACTACTGTGACTGTGTTACACCCTCAACACACACACTGATGTACTGTGTGTGCAAGGTTTATGTCTCAGGGTGATATTTGGAGCTTTGTCCAAGTTTTGCACAGCCACAATATCCATGTTCTTGTTCCCATTCTGTGATCATGATGGGAACGTGCTGAATCTAGAACCTAGATTCTTTTGAAAAACATTAACAAGCACAGCATATTTTCACCTCCACCTGCTAAAATCCATCCTATCCTGTCCGTATCTGATACAGAGACACTTATTCATACTCTCATCTCACCAAGAGAAGACTAATGTAATGCACATCTCTCTGGTCTTTGTACATGTACAACTGCAAAACTAGACCTGGTCCAAAACTCAGACACTAGAATACTGAATACTAAAAAAAAAAAAAAAAAAAAAAAAAAAAATCAGATCACATTACCTCTTTTCTCTTCTCACTTCACTGGCTCCCCATATATAGCACAACAGATTTTACAGCCCTTCTGCTTACTTATTAAACACTGCACAGTTTTTTTCCATCTTTCCTGACTAACCTCAGTACAAACCTCCAAGGTCTTTTACTGTACATGCTAAAACGAAATCTTCTGAAATTACAAAAATAGAATCTTTCTGCTGTTGGAGAGGCAAATTAACTCAAACCCACCCATACTTTTAATGTATGTGTGTGCATGTGTATATTCATATATTGTATAACTGATACAAGCTCATACCTGCTATACTATTTTATCTTGCTTCAAGTCCTTTGAGGCATCGTGTGACATTGGGCGTTAAAACAAACATATTCAATATCACAATATTTCACCTACGCACAGCATTAAGAAAACAAATTGACAAAAGAAATCAATCACCTGAAAAATACTTAACTACAAAAATAAATGCAATACAAAAACAAAAACATACATAGGATCAACATGGAATGCTGTGCACTATGAGAGCTATTTATGCCATTTTTTGACACCTTCTGTTACACAAGACAAACAACAGTGGGACAGAGACATTTAGTATTGTGTTTGAATGTTTATTTAAAGTTATTCCCACAGCACACCCCCTCCCTGTGTGGAGGCCTAGTCTGAAAGGAGGAGGATACAGGCCACTGTAGCGCCACCTCAGCACAATAACTAACAAGGGTACTTGTTTGGTCACAACACCTCCACCCCCCACTGGTATGGCACTCTCTGCTCCCCTGTGATAACACACTAGCATGGTGGGGCTAGTTCAGAAACAACCGTGAGAAGTAGTAGCCCCAATTAGAAAGGGGGGGGGAGATAAGAGAGTGAGTGACTTCAATGAATGAAAAGGAAAAAGGAGGCAATATTATGAAATATCAAGTGCCAGAAAAAATTGAGGCAGATGGCAAGAAATGAAGAGAAAATATTTGAGACAAAGTATCCTCTCTTGTATCCTTGACTGCTGATCCGCAAGGCGTGCTTTGATGGTGTCACCAAAGTAGAATGTTAAGACTTGTGACAAATCCCAAGATTCAGAGCGTGGTCGTCCTCCTCCTCCAGTCAATGCGACAGTTCTCTCCTCCTTCCACACACACACGGACGGACTAATAAGAGAGAGAGAGAAATCTGTTAAATACATAACAAACATGCTTTATTGTGCACTGATTCTCATTCTTGATTATTTATATAGACAAGGAAAGAGATGGTTTTCATGTGTAGTACTGTGACATATGGGCCAATCAATATTGCTTGTAAGCCAGCTGATTGTATTTAGAAAACATACTGGCACTTGTTTTCAATTCACCATTCTTACCACCAACAGTGATTAAAACTGGCGGTGAGACTTCAGCTGATCTACGCAGAGCCAGAGCTAGACTTTCTGATTATTCCCTCATGCTACATTTATTAGATCAAAAGATGATGCTGATTATGTGGCATTATGTGTAGATGTGTGCTATTGGGTCTACGCATGCAGGTAGAATGATAAAGAAATTGTATTCATCAGCCAAATAAAACAGGAGCACGAGGACTTTCACTTGGATTGGTTAACTGATACTGCCACATTCCAGGACAAATACACAATGTGAGATTGAGGAAGGACAAAACTGCACCTCACATTCAATGCAGGCAGAATGCAATGTCTGACAATAGACAAGGATAGGGTTTCTTTTTGAATTAATCATTAAAACATTGTTAGCCAACATAAACGCATATAGAGCAGGTTCTAATGAGGTCTGGGCTGGAAACAAACAAGAGCCTATCCTTGAAGGGACAAAAATGTATTATGTAACTGAATCCTGGTGTGCATCGGACATATTCAACTGTTTTCTGCATGCATGCGTTACCTGCGTATGGGACTACAGATCTCCAAGGGGAATGATTTCTTCGTTGATAAAAAACTCAATGGTCTCCTCTTCCCAGTCGTCCACATTACTGTCCAGTTCATCAGTGTCCACTCCTGATAGATAAACAAAAGTAAGTGACTTAGCGCCAGGTAAGAGTGAAGGGTCTGGGTGGGTAATGGGTGATGGGGAGGAAAGAAGCATCAGGAGAGTGGAGGTCATACCTCCTCTGAGCTCGAGGCGGAGGCTCCTCTGTTCCTGGTAGGTCTGCACTGCCATCTCCCTGTAATGACGATACTCCTCCATCATGGCCCTGCGCTTGTCCACCAGCTCCTACTCACACACAGAAATACATACATTAGCATTTCATTTTTACCCCCCACCCCCCCCCCCCCCCCCCCCCCCTTTTTTTTTAAACACTGTAAGATAACAAAAAAAAAAAAATATATCACAAAGCTAATGTAGCTTCATGTAATAAGAGTGAGGTTTGGGCTTGTAAAAAAGCAGCTTGTGTGATTTAAATGACTGAAATGTCTAAAAAGATTACTGAAGGGGGATCAATACATGAATATGCTTTGTGCAATCTAAGTCACCACAGATGTCATTTTGTTCTGCTGCAGAAATAAAAATTAAATGGGAGCTTGTACTTTTCCCCCATGGACACAGCTTGCTGGACTGACAAAATACAATGTATTTCTAGTTAGGAAGTTTGGCATAAAGACAGTCAGAAGATAGCTAGGAAAACAATCAGAGAAAACATGCATAAAGAAACATACATTGACTAGCTGCAACTCTTTGCTCAACAATTAAAAACAACATCAGAGTTGAAACAGTTTTAAGAGCACAGTTGTCAACCACCTCTGCTAAACTCAGATGGTGAACAGTTTGAGATGTAACAGAGACAACAGGTCTAACCTTGGAAGCCTTGGATTGACTCAGACGATCCTTCTGCTCAAAGATCTTGGAGTATTTCTTAAGATCCTTTTTGATCATCTGCAAGAGACAGTGAGATTTCAGAGGGTCACACACAGACAGTGTAATATCTTATAAGATCAATAAAATTATTAATAGAGCATTGCATCCCTGTTAAAAAAAATTATATGCTAGTTCTTAGTGTCAGACCAGAGGTAGAATCCAGAGTATAAGCTCAGCTCTCTTGCCGGGTGTAAGAAAAGTTCTTTGGATCGTCACTACTGGTTCAACACACACAAACACAATTATAATGGTACCTTGATCTGCTCTGCGCTGAGCAGGGTGGCAGGTCGAGGTCTCCAGAGAAGCTGACAGAACCTGTCCTTGTTGTTCTTCTGAAGAAGACGGCCCTGAAACGTCCACAGCCAGTAGGCATTGTCCACCTACACACACACAAACCAAATGGAGAAGACAAAGGAGTGGGACAGGACAGTAAGTTTTCCACAAGATGACAATTTAAATCAAGTCAAAGCCAACAAGTGCAAAAATAAGCACTGCTGACTTTACTGTGTACGTTGTTGGGACATGTGTCAAAGTATACCTTGTGGCTCCACCAGGAGACAGAGGTGACAACATAGCGGCCGGTTGGGTCCCACTCCACGTCAGAGGCCATGTAGTGCTCAGCAATGTTCATCATGGTGCAGTCTGACGTGTCCACAAAGGCAAGGGCCCCATTCATACTTAAAGCCCAAACCCAGAAAGAAGAGAGGGTTAGTATAATAAAGCCAGTCCCCAAATCAGTTTGAAGCTGGTGTCAGCAAAGGCATCTTCTCTTTAACACTCTCCAACACAAACATGCAGGTACAACTGACCTCCTGAGTCCAGCTAGAACCATAAATTGTCCTTGGGGGCTCCAGAAGATGCTGTTGGCCTGCTGTTTGTCAAACATCTCTGCAAAACACACAGCACCAAATTCAATGGAAGTTTGACAGGTGTGTTACTACTGACATACATACAGACACAACACTGTTTCCCCAAGTTTGTGTAAGAGTACTCACTTATGAGCTCAATCTTGCCGTTGTTTTTGACATGGTAGAAGGAGGCGCTGATTCTGGGAGACTCTCCATGGAGAACAGCAAACTTGCTGCCATTGGGCTCCCAAGCAAACGCTATGATGCTTTCTGGAAGAACAAGAACCACGACAGCAAAGGACAGGTTTCATTTCTGGGAAACCACCAACATTATTTTGTGTATGTGTGCATGAGCATACACATATAGACATACCTTTCATCTCAACCACGTCCACAGGAACCTGTTTCTCTCTCATGCGGAAGATTTCAAAGTTGGTGACCACGCCCTTACAGAGATATGGGAGACAAAATTCACCTTGTTATTTATTTATTTATTTTTTTAAACCAGTCAGATCTCCTCATCTTGTGCTCTCCCTCTTTCTCTCTCCTGTACCTGTGTTCCCTTGGGTGTCCTGTCCACTTTGACACAGAGGTAATCTCCGTTCCTCTGCCAGTGCAGTTTGCAGTCAACAACATTGAACAGGTTGCGGACCCTGATCTCCTGACGAGAAGGCAGCTGCATCAGAGTCACTCTGGCTGGGATGTCTTTGTCCTCAGGCACCCAGAATGCTATGATGTTGTCACCAGGAGACCATGAGAAGTCCCTGCATACACACACACACACACACACTCACATGAGGCTTCCTACAATACATGGTTAACAGTATACAAACCAGAGCTAATATTAACAATAGACTTACTTGATTCCACTAATCTTGAGACTCTTCTTGTCGAGCAGACCCATAGACTAAAGGAGAGGAACAATGGATTAAGTCTCACTTTTACACAATACATAAAAAGTTTGTGCTTTACTAAGTTGTCTTACTGGAGTCTCATAGATGCTCAGCGTGTCCTGGGTCATCCTGGCAAAGAACTTCCCATCATGGCTCCATCTAAGGAGACATATACAATCTTACAACACATTCATATGCTACAGAAGCAACAAACAATAATCAACAACATAATTGTATCCATTACATACTGATGTGAAGACACAAAAAGATAAATATAGTTTAAGAAGAGAGTGTAGTATACAGACTTGAAGATGGGCCAGTGTGCAGAGCTCTCGCAGTGGAAGCCTCTCTTTTTCTGTCCGGTCAGAATGTCCCAGATGATGATGGCCTGCGGATCCTCCTTGGTGTCCATCAGCGGACTGAAGGTCACAACATACCTGGAAGACGACATGAGCACACATGAAACTACAGACAGCTGATAAAATGCACAATGCACCTGGCATTATCTGCCTTGTATTTCACTTCTACATGGTTCTCTACATGGTGTGGCAAGCTGCCCATATGCCCTATCTAGGTTGTGGCCAGAAACCATTCTATGTATGACCATGTTATGTCAGTTCTAGGGTTTTTCCTGTCTAGATGATTCCAAGTCGGCTGCCAACGTCATTTTCTATGCTGTCTTGACTGAATCTTAGAGTTTAGAGTTAGAATCTTAGAGTTGCAATGGTTTTGCTGTGACAAAAAAAGTGTCTGCATGGCTTGAATTGTTTCTGTAAACTAGGGATCCATCACTTATCAGCTCCAGACAACTATCGGATGGTTGGATGGTTTTTAGGGTCACACAAAAGTTGTACTTCAGTTTTGCAGAAAGACAAAAACACTAAGTTATAGCTGCTGCCTATACTTAATGACAGAGCAGTCACATTTTTCATTTCAGTTTTACTGGACTTATTAATTTTTTATTTGATTCGATACAAGGGGGAAAAAACTAAGTTGTAATTCCAGTGAGTTGCAAGTGTTATGTTTTGGGGAGCTATTTATTAATATTTTTTTTTCTCCTACTGGGATCTCCTTGCGCTTTATTTTTCAGATAAACTGATTAATTGAAAGCATGGTTTGTCTTGGCATTTCTAATGATGTAAATTTTGACGCTGCCATTCAAATTTACAGCAAATATTTTTAATCAGTGTCCTTGAATACTAATAATCATATCGGCCATGAAAACACACAATATTGGTCAATTTTCAACCAGATGTTACGGCCTCATGACAATTTCCAATAAACCACATTATTGTTAATGTTGATTACCTTTCACATGGTGAGAAGTCGATGAGGGACACGCCCTGATGGCTGAACCTCTGAATCTGTTTGAACTTCTCACCACCCCACAATGCAATGCCGCGCTGGTGGAAGGTGGCCAGGTAGGTGCCTTTAGGAGACCAGCGCACATACGTCTCTGTCCAGCGCTGCAAAAACACATCAGACACACATACACTTAAGAAATCTGAAAGCAAACTACTTTAGAGATAGACTGTATTTAACATGAACTGTCTCTCTAATCCCATTAACTCTATATTTCATACAGTAGATTGAAATCCTCACCGCTCTCTCCTCAACTGTGATTGGCTCCTTGGCGTCATTAGAGAAAATGGCAGTTCTCTCTCCTGATTCGTAAATGACACTGTACTGGTCACGGCAGTCTGGGTCTTCAATCCAGTGGCGCATATTACCCTGGACAGAAAGGCAGCCATAAACATTTTTTCTCTGTTCTTAAAATCAGTCGTGGTAAACCTTTTGAGAGTTAACACTGAGCTTGTATATCTGATCAAACCTCCTACTTTCCTGAGTCTAACCAAACTGTTAAAGAGAATAAAGTAAAGCTGTATTTTTATTTATTTTATTATTGTTGAAGGCAGTATCCATGCTGGTAACACTCACAAAGTCCTTGAAAGGCTGCTTCTCTGGAGTTTCCCACTCATCACTAATGTTCATATACCTGAGGAAAAACAAATCCACAAAAATCCGTCATGATACAACATGCCTCTCATACCTCTGTAGTCAAACTCATCGTATCTCCCATCAGGTATCCAATACTTACTTGTCAAAGTCAGTGAAGACGTTGACCCTGAATGTGTGCTGTTTGTCAAGTTTGTACCCATCAGCATTCTTGACTGCCTCCAGAGCCTGGGTGGGAGCAGCATACTCCAGGAAGATGTACCTACATGGAAAACAGGGCTGTTATTTACCTAAAAATCAACATGTGATGTAGTATATAGACACAACACTATACGGACCGACACACAGTCACACAATGGCATGGTCTTACCCTTTGGTCATGCCATCAGCCTCAGGGTAGAACTCATTGGTGATCTTGCCAAACTTGGAGAAAATCTTGTGTATGACATTCTTCAGTTTTTCCAGACGCTCTGGTCCTACCTGGGGGACATTGTCCACCACCACCACCGAGTCTATACCATCAGCCTCCTGGGGCTTCTCCCTTAGGATGTCACCCAAGAGCTCTGAGGAGGGAAAGAGGAAACAGGAGGGAGGGAACAGTGATCAGCTGCTCCTGTTGTGTGCACTTCCCAAACATTTACATGCTGCAGGGAATGTTGAATCTGTATGCATGAAATCACTGACCCCATTTCAAATGACTCAGTAGGGTTTTTCTGGCAGATGTGCCTCCATACAAAATTACATAAGTGTACACTGCAGGTAAGGTGAAAATAAACTACTGCTCCTTTTTCGGGAGGGAAACCCCTGCAGGTCCAGGAAGGACGCTGTGGAAACCAATGCTTAAGTCCCTTAGCATTGTACAGGAGATAATCATGTAAAAATGAAGCGCCAATTTGTTATCTGAACACTACAGAACTAAGAGGCGATTCCCTCAGCCTGGGGTTGAGGCTACATTGATGTAAAGTCTAGTTTGGCATGCTAAAGAAAACAGCTGTTTCATTGTAGACTGTGCAGACTGATCGCTCACAGCCCTACCACATCATCTATTTTCTAACTACAAAAAGGTTTGCTCCTAGCGTTAGTCAGCTCACAGTTGCGCCATTTGCAAAAAAAAAAAAAAAAGAGAGAGACAGAAAGCGACCGGACCACAGTGAATGGTTGTCTGGGTGAGGCTTCGCTTGGAGTCAAACGGACAGTTTAACAGTTAAACGTTGACGTCGGGATACATTAGGCAAATGATTGAACTTCTAAGTAATTATGCATAAAAAAAACTAGAGATAGTTGAGTAACACCGGTATGCTATGATTCAGATTTGGGGGGTTTGGCAGGCAAACTGTCAAGCTAACCGTTAGCTGGTTAGCTTGTCAAAGTGCTGTGAGACTAGTAATATCCGGCGTTACGCTAGCTTCGTTAGCATTGCTAGCAGAAGGCCAGAAAGCTAGCGCCTTCCCTGCTAACACTCACCCTCATCGTCGATGTCGTCCAGAAAGTCCTCCGGGTCGCTGAAGGAAGGCTCCTCTTCTTCATACTCGGGGTCGTCAGCCATATCCACTGTATCTTGCATTTAATACGAACTGGGGGCGATTTTTATCACCGCAAAGGAGCAAAGTCCAAATTTTTAGGAGGCTGGTGGTAGCGGCCGGTGCGGCACCATGTGCGAATACGTGAAAATGGACGATGTAACGGAAACGCCTCGCCGGAATTTGCGCGCACTCCCCGGCAGTGCTGCGGCAGGGAATGGAGCTACAAAACATGGCGACCGCCCACAGCATAGGAACTTCATGTAGTGCTCTCCATCCGCGCCATTATAGATCGATGAAAAGTTGCAGTTACCGCATTTAACGACTGTCCACTTGTTCTCGGAAAGAAGGAAGCCACGCACCGGTAGCTCCGAAAGTATTTCCCGCGAGACGGACATATTCGTGACAATACAAAGTGAAAAAAACTGCGTTTAGACGAATATTTTCTTTACTATTGTGATGCCTGGGAAGAACCGGGTTCATTCATTTCTAGCCATGTGAGTCTGTAGTTGTTTTTTGCTGGTCTAATTGTCAATAAAGCGGAGTGATTAAGCATAACGATTGACTGCGCTAACATTGCATTCAGTGTAAATGATACAGGCTAATTAACAGACAGGCTTATCAGCACCATGGACAGGGAGTGTGTGGCGCTGCTGCCACGTGTGTGTGAGGTGTTGGCGGAGTCAGGGAAGTCTCTGCCTGATGACACCAGCCTGGAGAAACTACTGGACTGGTTCACAGGGCTCGCCAAGGCTGGTTAGTAGTACTACACCTGGTGGAAGTATTTGGTCATCTCTCACCCTTTCCTTCTTTCATCTTTTTTGTTGCTTGCACATCAGTTCACCTCACAGTAGACAGTAGCGTGCAGTTTTTAGGCCTTAGATTAAACGTGTTCCTGGATCAAGATGGGAAGTACTGAACACTTTTTGCAGAGAAGCATCACTAGCTGACTGATATGAGCATAGGATGGCATGGTTGCCCAGTCCTGTGCACTGTAGCCCTGCATGTCATACATTTTGATTTTCATTTGTATTCCAAAAACATGTAAACTGAATGAAAGACTCATTGCAAAACTGTCCAGAAGCATGTTGCCCTGTATAGACCCCTGTCACCCTAGGGGGAAAATGGGTGAACAGAGAAAACTGAATGATATGTAAACAGCTGCTGATCATGTATGGCCAATGTCTCTGTCTTTTTCCTCTGGTTAAGGAGCATCACTTTTGGAGGTCTGCCCATGTCTGCTTGAATTCATATCCACTGTCATATACAACACCGATGCAGATCCCAGTGTCCTCTCCTTCACTCTCAAACTCACTGGCTTAATGGCTGCCAGTGAAGACGGCTTTAAAATGTTAAAGGTAGGACTGGAAAACGCGATACGGATATTGTTATCATCACTAACAATTCTTAAGCCAGTCAACATTGTCTGTGATTTGTTAGATTAGTTAGATTTGGTACATTTGGTTACATTTGGTATTATCCCTCCTGCAGGAGTGCTCCATCCTCAGGCAGGCGTATGACATTCAACACTGGCAGGACGCAGGGCTGTGGGAGGATCCCTGCATACGCATTGGCTGGATCCAGGGATTAAGGAGCATGCTGCAGCATCCAATGGCTCTCCACTTCCTGGTTGAAACAGGTGGCCCCCTCTTGCTCTGCTCATGTAGCATTCTTCCTTTATCAGCAACTGAGTGGGAGACTTTCCCTTGTTAAGAGGGAGGCAGACAGTATTGAGGAATTAAGACATTTGGTCCTGTTGGGATTATATTCAGTAGTTCAGACTCATGACTGTAATTCTGTCACATTGTGAAACATCATTGTCTTTCCTCATTCTCCAGACTTTACCAGGCACCTCCTACAACTCCAGACGGATGCAAGTCTATTTGTTGCCTCAGCCGCCAATCAGGTGCTTGCCCACATTCTGGTCTTCTTTCAGCCACTCTCATCTGATGATGTGGAAAAGAAAGAGGAGAAGGAAATGAGGACATACGCCTGCATCAAAGCACCCATTGCTATGGACACAGATATAGAACATCTGGCTGTCGCCATGGAAACCAGCCACGAGTACATTGCTGTGACCACGGCAATCTCAGATCACCTCAAGGTGTCACTGGTCCCTAAGGAAAATGCACAGTTCCATCAGAGCCTCCAGAGCCTCAAGCTGCTGGCCCTGCTGCTGGCCCAGGCCAAACCTCCTCTTGAGGATACGCTGCTCAGGACAGTCCTAGGCTCTCTGGAGGCCCTGGTGAAAGCAGAGTATAGTCAGCTCACCCTGCCTTTAATGGATGTCCTGCTGACTGCATGCAGGTACGTAGGCTGAATATTTCATACAAACAGTACAGCTTATCTTTTGCTGCATATGCATTATGGTAGACTGCGCCAGGTGATTTCACTGTTAGTTCCTGCTCTCTGGTTGAAGTTGCATTAACAGAGCTGGAAAGCAAGTGAGATGGTTTACTCACAAGCTACGTCCGTCAACATTTCTGGAAAAAAAATAAGGATGCCTCAGCACCAAAAATTAATTGGGCCAGATGTATTTTTTTCTTCTACCAGTGAAAGTACATGAGAGTTATTTTTTTGAGCACCACATTTGAAATAATTTCCGATCTCAGCAAGGTTGCAGTGATCTTAGCTCAGTCAGTCAACTTGTAGATTTAAAAAAAAAAAAAAAAGACTAGGGTTAGGTCTTTCATGTCTTCTGGTGGTGACTTGATGACGTAGGCCCATGGTGTTTGAATAGCTGAGTCACTGACATTTTGGTCCAAAACTGTTGTCTGTGTTGTGTTAAAAGGGATGAATTTTCTTGTCATCATAACAATGCACGATAATTATATAATATTCCAACTTAATGAATTTATACACAGGCGATTGCCTCTCATTCATTTTGACCTGAATGACACATCTTGATATATCATCCTTTCTATATCATCTCCCTATATCATCTTTTGATGCTAATCTGTTAAATCATCTGGTTTAATCTTTGGTTCCAGTAAAATGGCACATGATTGGACACCTCTGCATTATGGGCACACAGAGGTAAAATTGCTTTGTAAAAATGAAAGGTGCATTCAGTCTGAAAAGTCTCTGCATGTCTCTCTACAGCCACTGCAACACTGATGAACACGTCACAGACCAGACAGTCAGCTGCCTTCTATCATCCATGCTGGATACCAGCAAACCCTCTGACCTCATTCAGGCTGCTGCAGCCGTTCTCCGCAGAGGCCACCGGTAAGCATCTGTGCTGACAGCACGACTTCACGCTGTTACTGAAGCATTCACAGAGCATGAGTTCACTCTGAGCCCCACAGGCTCCTTTTATAGATACTCTGCTCGCTGTCAGCAGTACTTCAGAAAACTGCTCATGCACACAGTCCTGTCATGTTGTTTTCTTCTTTGTGTTTCTGTCCAGTGACATCATACACTCTGCCAAGGCTGTGGGAATACTACTGCTGCCCTTAGACATTATCACTGGACAGACTCTACTGAGCACACACTCAGAGGAACAGCGCTTTTCAGTGGAAGAACTGCTGAAGAGTAAAACCTCCTGTATCTCCATGCTCTGTGTCAGTCTGATGAACACACCACAGATCACACTCATGGTGAGGAGACAGTGGAGACTCTGGAGCGTAGGGCATTGGATACACATGGTATTTGTTACACATGGAACAGTTTAACATTTCTCTCTCTTTTTCTTTCTCTCAGCCCCCTGACTTCCTGCCCTGTCCCCCAGTGACAGTTGTCACTGCTGTTTTGTCACTGCTGAGGATCTGCAGTGGCCACGCCCCCTCATCATCCATTGGATCTAGTAAGACATGCAGGAATATCATTGGCAATGGCAAGGTTCAGAGATGTGGCTTAGAGGCTCTGACAGCTCTCAGCACCAGCCCAGGTAAGGCTGCGTGTGTGTGTGTGTGTGTGTGTGCCCATGCACATGTCCATGTGTGCTAGGATGATAAATATAATACAGCTTCCAAATATATGAGCTTATTGTGTGTGTTTTAGGAGGAAAGGAGAAGATGAGCGAGGTCTTCACAGTTCTGATACAGTATCTACAAAACCCAGACTCTGATCCCACTGTAAGTTAATTAATTAACAGACAGTAATCCTGTTACAAATTGTTGAGTGTAAAAAAAAAAAAAAAAGTGAACATGTTTATTTCCATTGCAGTACTCTTCATCCATCAACAATAAAACAAATATGCTAATTATACATGTTATTATGTTAAGTATGCAATTAAAACAGGGCAGACAGTTTAATGATAGTCTGGCAAGGTAAATTATGAAACAGTTTAATATTTCAGTGAAATTATTTTTTAAGGATTGTTTAAGGACTTTTTTTTTCCCCATTTGTGTATTTATTTATTTTTTTAAAAATATTATCAGAAGTAATTTCATTTCAGAAGAAAGTCTTGTTCCACTGGACAGTGGCAATGTAAAGAAAGTTATTTTTCCCCATTAAGCTGAGCTGCCTGATAACTGCCTGTGTGTTAGTATAATACAATTCATTGACACTGCTCAGTGACTGTGTTGACCTATTTAAAGGGAACACTCCTCTTTTGTGAGCTATTTTTCAACAGCTTTCGAGCATTTCTATGGCTCTGTTCCACACAGTGTAATGAGGAGATGCTTGTTCCTTTTCAAACATCCCCGAGACACAGAGGCCTGGAGCAGGTAGTGGTTCCTTGTCAATCTTAGGTGGCTGTCTTGGTACAGAACAGCCTGTCCAACCAGCACACAACTCTACCGCACTGACTCCAAATTAAAATTCACTCAGAGGAAGATTGAGTGATTTCAGTCACATAACCAACATGCCTTGGTTTTATAGTTGCACTATTACATCAAATACAAAATATCCAGATATCTTGTGCATCATTTTATACTCATTTCCCTGTAATTCACCAGAATATATTTGCTATCTTTGGAAAGCCTCCTCCACTAGAAATTAAGATAAAGATCTTGGTTTCTGAGCAAAGCTCAGCCACGCAGCATGACTTTGTCATAACGAACCCAGCAATAGGATTGACAGAGTTGAGTAATCATTTTTATCAGTACTCTCTCATGTCATTGAAATGTTTTTGTCTCTCTGTGTTTCAGGTAATACAGAAGTCCTACCAGGCACTGGTGAAGTGGATGGGTGTGTGTACAGATATTTCCTCTATGCGAGACCAACTCACACAAGGTAAAGCTCATCAGTAGCTTCCTCATAACAGCTGATATAGATTTTATATAATTTTACATAAATATGGAGAAATTATTTACGTGTGTGTCCCCTTCAGATCTGCTGGAGGTAGTGAAGAAGCGTATGTGTGACATGCATTGGGAAGTTAGAGACTCAACTGTGGAGTTTCTGGGACAGCTGGGAGGTGTGTGTACCTCTACAAAACCAGACCAAGTAGTGTGTGTGTCTGAGGCTCTGCTCGGCTGTAGTACAGTTCCTCTCCTCATAGAGGCGCTGTGTGATTCAGAGAGTTATGTGAGAGCCAGCACCATCTCTGCGCTGGCACAAACACTGGCACACAGCTGGCAGCAGGGGGCAGCAGTCACACAGGAGCAGGTAGGCAGCGTGGCATGGAAAAGACTGTGACTGGAAAAAAAACACTCAAATTAATGACACGCATGAAATGAACTCCTGTTACTTTTACTTCCTGAAAAACAGTGTATCTGTAATGGTGGCCTTATGTTGCACCAGCACCAGTAGACACAAATAAGATTTTACAATTTTTTGAACAATCCTGTTTCTCCACACATCCTAACCAGCAAAACTGTTTCTCTACCTAACTTGTATCCTGTTGGTTTACACATTTTAATTATTCTTCCCCATGTTATTTCCAGCATCCTGTTGTAACAAAAAATATACAAAATTAACTAAATATAATTTCTGATTTATTGGATGTACTTACAGCATTTCACTACGATCAAAACATTCTCAAAGTCTCACCTAACCCTAACCCTAACTTTTTAGGGAGTGAGAAATGCAGCCTCATTTTCACATTGACAATTAACTTTTATAATTTCAAGATGTGTGACGCGTGCCCTTGGGGTATTAAATGTTTTCAGCATATAACAGAGCTTGACTGATACATCGTCTGGCAGGTATTATTGGCCAGTATTGGCTCATCACAGATAGATTATTTTTAGCGTACTTGTTGGCCAATATGCAAAAAAAAGCACAAAGCACACAAACAGTTTTATCATAAAATAATTTGTCTAGCACACTCCAATGTTCACAATACTCTGTGCAAAAGTGAGCTGGCAGAGCAGTATACCATAGCTGAATGGACTGTGATAAGTGTTATGTTCAACTGTTAATATCAGGTCTTCAGTATATATCTTTATTACACTTATTTGATTCCCTAATGTGAAGATTGCTTTCAGTCTTGGCCACAAATTCCAGGATTGCTGGGGCTTTAATACACACACACACACACACACACACACACACACACACACACATATATATATATATATATATATATATATATATATATATATATATATATGTGTATATATATATATATATATATATATATATATGTGTATATATATATATATATATATATATATATATATATATATATATATATATATGTGTATACACACAATTCCCACCCAAGGTCCTTTCTGTGTGGAGTTTGCATGTTCTCCCCGTGTCTGCGTGGGTTTCCTCCGGGCACTCCGGTTTCCTCCCACCGTCCAAAGACATGCAGGTTAGGTGAATTGGAGAAGCTAAATTGCCCCTAGGTGTGAGTGTGTGTGTGAATGTCGGTGTTTGTCTGTCTGCCTTGTGATGGACTGGCGACCTGTCCAGGGTGTTTCACTGCCTTCGCCCTATGTGCGCTGGGATTGGCTCCAGCACCCCCCCGCGACCCTAGTGAGGATAAGCGGTTAAGAAGATGAATGAATGAATGAATGAATGTATACACACACACACACACACACACACACACACACACACACACACACACATTTATATATTTATATGTATATATAAATATATAGATATATATAAAACCTTCAACTATATAAGTTGGGTAAAAAAACACTAAAACTGGTGGTTTTCAAATGGCTGCAATATAATGAAAATTTGGTTGATACTGATACTGCTGTTGATGTTATTGATAAATGTGTGTGTGTGTGTGTGTGTGTGTGTGTGTGTGTGTGTGTGTGTGTTTCCCTCCAGACTGATATAGTCATCCGGCTGTTGGACATCCTCTCCAACGACACAGAGGGCTTTGCCAGAAGAGCGGTCGTACAATATTTCACCGCCTGGTTCTCTTCGTACTCATCAAACACACTTCCATTGTCATCTTCCTCTTCCTCCCTCCTGATGAAGTCTGTGCACTCTGTCCTGTCTCAAGGCAGCGCTGACCTGGACTGGGAGGTCAAGCTTCACACCCTGCAGCTGGCCCAGCTCCTGCTGGACAAAGCACTTCCGGGTCTCCAGGGGTCCCGGCTAGATTCAGACACACACACCACCCCACCCACGCCTAGTCTGAATAACCTGCCGCACCCTTATGCTGTAGGCTCTGACCAGGCCTACACACTACACACACACACTGGAGCACAGACACACACAGACCCAGCAGGTGAAGGAGGGTGCAGGGAGAGTATGGAAATGGACTTGGCTGATGCAGTGCACAGTCTGGTAGAGCAGGGGGTTGTGTCGGCGTTGCTGAGCGGTCTGGTTGACTGTGACAGACCTGTGGGACTGAAGGCCTGTCGCCTGCTCAGAACACTCAGAGACACAATCTGCCTCCAGGACACACCTGCTGCCCTGGCAACAGCCACCAGGGTGGCCTGTGAACTGCCCGGGTCAGGCTGGGGGCGTGAGATCAGAAAAATCCTGGAGAAGAAATGTGACTGGAGCAAGTGTGAGAGCGAGGAAGATGACAGTGTGTGTGTTGGTGTGTATGAGGCGTTGAGGTCTCTGGGTTTAGATGAGAAGCTTGCCATTCTGACCCAAAGCAGTGACCATGTCCACAACTCCCCTCTGTCCCTGCTGCAGGACATACTGAGCACCAGTGACACACACACTCAACCAGGTACACAGCCTGGACAGGAGGTCATAGTTGACTGCTACTGACACACACACACACACACACACACACACACACACACACACACACACATACTCTCACTGCCTTTGGAGCAAAATCCTAAAACAGTTTCTTACTAAATTTAATATGCAGCAATTAAAGGTTTGATCAGTAATTTAAATCAAACTGCTGAAAGAAACAAATAGAGTCAGCGTTCAAGTTCAAATGCTTTGAATCAAATCATTTACAATACAGAAAGAACAACATTTAATATTGTGGTGATTTAACCGAATACTATAAATTACAACTTTTTGTCAAAGATGTTTTATAGAATCTTGCAAACCTTACAAGGATAAGTGGTTTGGAAAATGAATGAATGAATGTTTTATAGAATAAATTGTGTTGTCTGTTTTTTCACATTTAATAAGAAAAAGGATAATCTTGTATTATTGCAATTGTTAATATGAATAAACCTTTTTGCTAGAAGCCCTGAATCAAGTCACTGACCTGAATCCTAATCAAATTGAATCATTCATAAATCACAATACCAACTAGTGAATTAAATTGAATCAAAGTTAAACCAAAGATCCAAAACCTAGCACTACATTGTTTGTCCAGACTACATGGCCAAAGTATTATTTCACTACATGTTGCACTGGTATTTTAATTAATTCAGTCAAAGAACAATCACTTATGTATGTTTTGCCTTTAGTCTGGGATGGTTTAGTCAGTATCTGTGAACATGAGCAGCTCTCTCCAAAACTCAGAGACCCATTAACTAAAATGTGGGGTACAATGCAATTGATTATGGGAATGTAAATCTAAAAATTACTTTGCATATTGCATTATCCTAAATTTTGGTACTGTGGTTCATTTATTTGCGCTTGATATTTCATCCTACCTGCGTTACACTTACAAAGAGAAGTCATGAGTATAGTCTTGTTAAGAAGAAAACTGAAAGTAGTGTAAACGCATAATTAGCTCTGGAGAATGCAGTTACCTCCATCATTGTAGTTGGTGAAGAAAGGATGGCTTTGATACAACACTCCGCTTGGTAACATCTATTCGTTTTGTGTTCTGGTTTCTTCACTAAGTCAGTCAGTCAATTTGTGTTGCAATTCCCTTTTTTATGCTGCACTATTAATTTAGTCATACCCTGAACATGACACAGTTTGAAAACAGTGAGCAGCTGAATCAACAGAATAAGAATAGGTCTTAATTAACACTTTCTAGGACTTGTTAGGGGGCATTAATGCTTCAGGCCATTTCACCCTGTTCAAGGTTATTTCCAATCATTTCCCATCTCTTTTTCCTACCTTCCACTTTCACTGATTTCCCCAGTGTGCTAAGTGTTTAGATACTGGATGGAGGGGGCAGTTGCCATTTCCACGTGTTCACACACTCACTAGCTCGGTCACATGGAAGAACAGAGAGATACATGCGCAGACAAAGCTTTCCTCATTAACTAATGAGCAGAATGTCAGTGGCTGCCCAATCAGACACACACACACAGGTTCTCTCATCCTGTAATCGAGTGTCATCACTCGATTCACTGCTCTTCTGTCTTCACACTGCTGTTTTCTCTCTCTTCATTCATAAAGTCAAACCATTTTCTTGGCTGAGTCTACTCCTCTTCAGCTGCCCAGCATGGAGGCGGTGGCACTTTACTCTTTCACAGCATCAGAAGCAGATGAGATCAGTTTTCACAAAGGGGACATCATCAAGGTAGGTGTGTATGCGAGTTGCAGCAGGGTTTATGGGTGAAAGGAAAGGAAGGGGATAGAAAGTTCTCAAATTTTAAGTTGGCCAAAAGTGACAGAATTTTTTCTTGTATTGACATGGTAAATTTGTGTGTGTGTGTGTGTGTGTGTGTGTGTGTGTGTGTGTGTGTGTGTGTGCATATGTTGTAGGTGACAGACATGGAGGATGATCCTAACTGGTTCACAGCAGAGGTCCAGGGAAAGCGTGGCTACATTCCAGAGAACTACATTACCCTCCTTCCTCATCCGTAAAAAAAAAACTTTGTCCATTAATGCAACACTGCAAATAAGTTTAGGGTTGTAAGCTTTTGCATACATTTCTCCAAACGTAATAAATTGGCTTGGATGGCTTTAACTGCCACTACTTGCATAAAAGAACTGTTAAAGTTTGGTGGACTGAGGTACTCAGACTGATGTCATTTTAAAGGGTAAAGTTAATTTGAGACTCAAAATAGATTTAAGAGGGGTGAATAATTCGTGGAGTTGTAAGTGAGTGTGCATGTGTGTCTGTATGCTGTATGTGTGTGTGTGTAGGTGGTTTGCAGGGCGGGTGTCCAGGCAGGAGGCTGAGCAGCGTCTGCGCGGGCAGGCCAGTGGAGCCTTCCTGGTTAGGGAGAGTGAGTCGTCTCCGGGAGAGTTTTCCGTCTCCGTTAGGTCAGTAAACTCACCACAGACACACGAGTCAATCCCATGCAATTCTTAAAGATGAATTATAAGTAGCTCTGTGTCACAGCGAGCTCATATCTGGTGCTGCAGACACATGTCACACTCCTCTGCTGCCTCTTCCCCTGTCCCAGTCATTTGCATCCACTTAATCTGCTATATTACAATTATTTCCTATTTATGCAACTGTCACTCACAGCAGCTGCATTTGTTTTGTAAGGGTGGAAACAGTTTTGACACATGGGTCAGAGGCCTTGCTGTAGATGTGATGGATTATACAAGCAGTGGCACTGCGTGAAACACACAGGCTCTGTCTTCATTGTTCCTGCTTGTGCACTGGGATGTTTGTCTTCCACTGTGCTGAACACATTAGCAAATTGCAGCATCCACGTGTCTTTCAGTGTGTGTCAGGGTCAGCGAAGGGTAGAGCCAGACTATTTAAATATGTTCTATGAGAATTCAACCCATGGCTCTAAAAATACCACTGGCGCACAAAGACAGCAGCTTTCTAGTGTGTGTGTGAGAGAGAAAAAGAGAGAGAGAGAGAGAGAGAGAGAGAAAGAGAGAGAGAGAGAAAGAGTGGAGAGGTAATTTGGGTCACCAATGTGACATGGGACGTATTTAATCACTGAGGGTAAATTAAATGTGTTCAATAATCAGGGCATTATGCAACACAAACATACAGTAGGCATTCTTTGTAATTAAACTCAGGCATAATGTGCCATTCACACATGTAAGACACACATGCACGCACCTACAGACATATTGAAACACGTTGTCAGGCACATGACAGAAAGGAAAGGTTCCTCTCACAAGTCAACATCTGCCTGCCTGCAAGGGCTAAAAGTTGAAACACTTGCATGTTATTACAGTATGCACGGCCACACACACACACACACACACACACACACACCATATGATTTTCTAAAAAGAAAAAAAATGAAAACCAAATATTGTGCAAGTCTTTTGAAGAAAAATAGCAAATCTTACTCCACACTCTTGCAAACAAGACAATATACAAATTCTCTCATTTCTAATTCATGGATATCATCCACCACAAATTCTAACTGATAACAAATTCACGAGGATCAACCAAAATATTTTAAATGCAGGAAGACATGTAAGGAAGTATTAAAACCAAGCCTTAAACAGAATACTTTTCATTTGGTGAAAATTCAAGATTAAACAAACACACATAAAACACTGCTCAGTGGCCTCTTTATGAGGTGCATCCCCTTTAGCTGGATAGGAGGCCCTCTGCCCCCCTCTGCCCCTAAGCCTGAATTCCTCAAAGCATGGATTCAACGAGGCGCTGGAAAAGTTTCTCAGAAATTCTGGTCCTCATTTTCATGACATAAGCATCACTGTGAATCTCATTCCATCACATCGTGAGGGTGCTCTATTGAGTCCTGGTGACTGTGGAGCCATTGGAGTACAGTACACTGAACTCATTGTGATGACTGTGGAACCAGATTGACATGATGTGTGCTCTGTGATATGGTGTGTTGTCCTGCTGGAGGAAGCCGTTCGAAGATGGGAGGACTGTGGCTCTATAGAGCTTTTTTCACAGTAGCCATTTTAACATAGCAGGGTAAATAGGGGTATTACTAATGACATTAATTACCAAATTTCCCCTCGGGGATCAATAAAGTATTTCTGATTCTGAGGTATTATCATATATATATATATATATATATATATGTGTGTGTGTGTGTGTGTGTGTGTGTGTGTGTGTGTATGTGTGTGTGTGTGTACATATATATATACACACATCATTTACATGTGTGTGCTGTGAGCATCCATTTTGAAACACCACAGCTGGGCCAATTCATGTTACATCTAGAATTTTGTTTTACCTGGACTGCTTGCTTGGTAGGACGTTCATGTGCAGTTCCTGCTGGAAAATTAGGAAATACACAATAAACCAGACAGCTCATGAACGAGGCATAGCAGAGCCAGGCTCCTGGTATTGCACATGCTGGCTCACTGGAAAGACTGGCCCACTTAAATGGAAAGAACTTTAATCAATATCATCAGGAACACCTGCGCTCACCCTGATATGTCATGTTAAAATGACTTCTATGAAAAAGGTCTACATGTATGTAGGTAGACTGAGTCATTTAAATTATGCTCAGCTGGTATTAAAGGGTGTCCTGTGTGCCAAGAAAACATTGTTAGCACCATTACACAACCACCAACCTGAATGCTTGAGACAAGGCAGGATGCATCCATGATTCATGTTGTTGATGACAAATTCTTACCTTACCATCTGCATGTTGCAACAGATATTCATATCTGTCAAATCTGGCAATGTTTTTCCAGTCTCCAGCCGTCCAGTTTTGGTGAGGCTGTGCCCACTGTAGCCCCGGTTTCCTCTTGTTAGCTGACAGGATGTGCTGTTTTTTCAGTTATTGTCACCTTCAACCAGTTTGGTCGATTTCCTCTGACCTCTCTCCTAACAAGATGTTCTCTCCCACAGTACTGCTGCTCACTGGGTGGTTTTTGTTTGTCGCACCGTTCTCTGTAAACTCAACAACAACTGAACCTCTTGGCCGTGTCCACATGCCTTTATGCGCTGAGTTTGTGCCATAGGATTAGCTGATAAATGCATTAATGAGAAGCTGTAACTAATAAAGTCACTGAGTGGTATGATTACATTTCTTATAATTCTGGCTTACTTCCGATGTGTTTTTCCATACCGTGACAGAAGGCTGCAAGACAAGTTAATGAAGCTTATTCCACTGTATCGGCCTTTCTAGGTCTTTTAGGTAGTTCTTAAATCACAGCAGTGACCCACTACATTACACAAGCAGTTTCTTTCCATTCTCATCTCATCACAGCAAACACTCAAATGTAGGCCTATGTCATCATTAAGTATTTTATACCATCTCACGTTACTCCTACTTCTGTCATTGTTGCTTTCTCACACAGAATAACAGTAGATGTAAGGTGTGTCTCTCCGTGTGACAAGAGATTCTAGCTACCTAAGACTCTCAGAGTTGCTCGGGGCAGACTAATGTGTGTGTTTGACAGCTGAGATTTACAGCCTGTGAGAATGCACCTTGATGACTTTGGCATTGCATACTGATGCGTATACATTTTGCACGCTCCTTTGCCACACTGGCAGAGGTATGCGTACAATTTGTGTGTGAGTGACTTGCTAAACAAAGAGACCGAGGCTCAGGAATGAGGAATACCACAGTTCAGACCAGCAGGTTCTGAAAATTGTTTTCACTGGAGCACACAAAGCAGCCTGCCTGCCTCCTCTCACACCCCTCCCCACCACCTGTATTACTTCTCTCTCTGCCCTTGTCCCCCTTTCTATTTGCAGCTATGGCGACATGGTGGAGCACTTCCGGGTTCTGGAGGGGGCAGGCCTGTACTGCATATGGGATGAGTCATTCTGTTCCCTCAACCGGTTGGTGGATTTTTATAGAACTCATAGCATCGCCGTGGAGCGGGTGGTGCACCTGAGAGACCTTCCCTCAGATACGTCCCCTCGCCTGTCCAACCCTGTGCGTAACCCCTATCCCAACCCATACAGGAGCACCTCTCAGCAGCCCGTGCCCCTGTCCCGGCTGCTCTCTCACCCAGACAGAGTATCCTCCCTGCATCTGCTGGAACCAGTTTTGGCGGTAAATGACGAGCTTGATTCACACTCTTCATTTTATCAATGACTCGTAAATGTCTGTTACTAAATGCACCCCTGTTGTCCTGATGTCACCGCCTGTCTCTGTCTGTGTAGAAACCTCGTCTGGCTCACGCATTGTGTGACTACACGCCCCCTCGAACCTCCCATCTCCACTTCCTGCGCGGTGACATCATCGACCTGCTGGACTGCTCCAATTCGCTGAGCTGGAGAGGGCGATGCCGCGGCAGAGTGGGAGTCTTTCCACCGGAATATGTCCAACTGCTTTACCACTGACACCCCCTCCCCTACACCGCCCCCACAGGCACACTCCCTGTCATCACATCTGGCCCTGTGGCTGTTTCACTGACCTTTGACCCTTGTATGTCCGGTGACTACACCATTACAACATACCTACATCTTTACAACCAGTTTTTCAAGCCCTGATGTCCTCCTTGCTCCAAAAGCTTTTACTGAAAGAATGACTGAGAGAGAAATGTAACTTTATTTTCACAACGATAGTAAGGATACACACTGTAATATCCTCAGTAGATTTTCAAATCTTTCCTTCTGCTGGGCAGGCCATCATGCTGTTGTCTCTCCAGTATGGAAGGGTAATAGGACCATGAATAAAAAAAAAATCTAATAAAAATAGAAGAAGTCAAAATTTTAAGATTTTAGGTAAAACATTGAGACCAAAGCTTAAGTTTTGAGCATAAACACAAAAAGACATAAGTCAGAATTTAAAGCTGCAGTAAGTGATTGCTGACCAATAGAGGGTTTTGAGACCTCAAACTCGTACATACGTTTCACTCTCACAAGGCTCTTGTTGGATCACTTGGATTATTTTGTCTGACCTCCAATTGGAAAATGTGATGAAGCTGCAGACTTTCAGCTACAAGGTAAGCTGCTTTAAATGGACTTTTTTGTTGCTGCAGTGCAAACTGCTGATGGCTCTGAAATCGTTTAGTGCAGGTTAAAGATAAAGGCCAAAATAATGCAAAGTAAATGCAAAGTAAGAGTTTGAGAATAAAGACAAAATTTTGTAAAAAATCAGTCCAAATTTCATATTTATTCTCAAACTGCTGCTTTAAGTTTGCTCTCAAAACCTGACTTCTGTGTCTAATCTCAAAGTTGTGACTTTATTCTCAAGGCACATTTTATTATTATTGTATTTATTCATGGTTCTATTACTCTTCCATAGCCTACAAGTGCCCCTACTGTATGTACTGTATAGAAGACAAATAAAGAATGATATTGTCTGGTTTCAAATACTCTGACTTGCATTCATTTGTGGCCACACACTTGTAGCTCTGATGCATATATCTTTAAATTTATTGTGATAATACATGAATATATACAAGAAGAACAAAACATTTTGACAGACTCCAGTCTTTGTCAGGTTCTTGCACACATGTAACAATCATCATCTCTCCAATACTGCTTTCTTATTCACCAGTTAAAACCAGTTTAAGACCAAATGCACAGACACAGACAGAGACTCAACAACTAAATGTAATTAAAAAAAAAACAAAAAAAAACTAGAATAATAATTCAGGATCACAAAATATTTTTTGCCTGAGAAATTATTTAAATAGCAACACCTCACTCATGTGCTCATTCAGTCACAGACATTTAAGCCTGAATGTAAAATCAGAGTTAATGTTAAAGATAATATCACAAAAGCTAAGTTATACATTAACTAAATTACACACCACATAACATACACCATAAAGAATGTTCTCTAGCTGAATTATTCACAAGTCTTACAGTGCAGGATGCAGTGTGATAACATTTCAAAAAGAGGTCATTCACATTAACTTGTTAGAAGTCAGAAGCCTCATCCTAATTTGATTCTACAAATCAAGCCGTGGGTGGAGACCCACTAACAGCTGACAGCATTTTCCTGCCTTGACAGTTAAAACCAGTGAATGATGTCGGGATCAAGACTGATAATATCCTGCCTGACTGCAAAAATGAAGACTTGGACAGTTTAAAGCCTATTTTACTGGCAAGTACAGCCACTGTACATACCAGTGGTCAGGGAGACTAAAATAATAACTTTATTTGTATAATATTTTTCTCATACTGCAAATGTCATGTATACTTCACAATAAAGACAGACAAAAGAGTACAAAATAAGAGAAAAGGAAAGCAATAATGACAAAAGCACTACCCAAATGGGTAGGGTTGGGATAGGAATCCTGGTTAGAGGAAGGGGTGGGGAAGAGAGGTTACACCAATAAACCAATATGCTAGAACAATACTGGAAAGAGAACAATCATTGCATGAAAGCATGGTAATACAAACAGGTTTTAAAAGTTGATTTAGAAGACAACACTGACTGCCAGCCTGGAGGGCACTCCAAAGGAGAGATGCCCCAACGGCAAAGTACTGGTCTTCTTTAGAGTTTAGTTCATGCATGATCAGAGGCCCCTGTCCTGGGATCTTAGGTTAAGCTCAGGCTCATGAGGGCTTTAAAAGTCAGAGGTCCAACTTTTCACTCCAAAACTATGTATTTTATATAACTTCCCCACTGTGAGTTGTGTCAAATGTCCAACAAAAAAGTTATGATTGCATGCTTTTCACACTGCAATACCTACACAAAAACTACATATTTTGCATAATTTACTTATACATGTTGAATGCTCAGTGAAAACATTTTTATTGCATGCCTTACTGAGAATAAAGGTTCCAAAAAAAATTGAAGCCATGTCTGTTGGAATGAAGTTAATCGGCAATTTCAACAAACAGCAACAAAAAGGTTATAAAAATATCCATTTAAAATTCTTGCAGCAATATAATCCAACACTCTCCATTCACCTATTTACTTTCAATGAACAAGCACAAATTAATAACTGAATGTGCAAGCCAGTTATATACAGGCATTTTACAGGAGTGGTTTATCTGACAATATTAGTTTGGGTCATACTGAGCATAGAAATAGGAAATCAAGACTTGATTACACTGCATGAGGAGTGAGAATTTGGCACAACGTCATATTATTTTGGCTGCTGTTGGTCAAGGTGTCAATCAACTCCATTCTACAAAAATTGATAAAACATTTTTGGAACCTTCATTCTCAGTAAGGCACACAATTAAAAATGTTTTTGTTTACCATTTAACACATATGAGTAAATGATACAATATTTATAGTTTTTGGGTGAAGTATTCCTTCAAATTAACTGGGTGAATGATAAAAACAGATGAAGATAGTTTTCAGCTGAACAAAACAAGACGGCACAGCGCACTTTACCTGGGAATCAAAGGTAAGCCCTTAAAGTAAGTGACTCCTGAACTTCATTTGTGTGTGTGTTTGTGTGTGCGTGTGTGTGTGTGTGTGTGTGTGTGTGTGTGTGTGTGTGTGTGAAGAATCTACATCAGCTGAAAGAGCATCTACAAGCTTCAACTGATAAAATGCATACCTGTTGCTGCTACACGATTCACCTTCACTCTAAAAGAAAACTACAGTTTGTTTCCCCACCATCCCCCCTCTCAGATCTGGATAAATCGGGCAAGCAAAGTTTCTGGGTTAATACAAAGTCTGGACAGAGTTAAGAGGACTGGGTATGGTAGAATGTAAAATCTGACCGCCCACTCATGCGAAGTATGCATAGAGAAAAATGTTGATGCTGACCAGTAAGAGAGCATTGACACAGCAGAACCTGGACCAGAACACACTCTCTCTAACACTGGGAGCCCTGGAAGATGGAGCCTCCTCTGTCTGCTGTGCTGCTGAGATACACAACCCTGCGCCCTGACCACACATCACCCGCCGCACGGGCTCAGAGCCTGCAACATCACACACACGAGACAGAGAAAGTTACTAAAACAGGACACACAGCGTGTGTGCGTGTGTGTATAAAAAGTGTACACCAAATGATGGCTGGTTTTATTTCATGTGGTTTTGCTGTACTGCCAGTACATCCTCTTACCCTGGGAGCTACGGTGGCTGACAGAGGACACTTTCTGCAGAGGGATTTCTCGTTGTGTCTCCTCAGTCAGAGTCCACCATGTCAGGTTGCACACCTGGGAGAGCAGAGAGAGGAAACATTTCAAAATATCAGAGGACCATAACTTCTCATTTTGTAGTGCTTGGCACAAATGCAAGTTTATATTGATAGAAGCTGAATGTGTTTCTGTATTTGTAATGTCCTTATTCATAAACTGTACATGCACGTTTCATTCTCAAGAATAAACTTTCTATAAAAATGAAAATGTTTCGTGATTACAAATAAGACGCATTTACTATTGATATTATATTTGACTATACATTTTTTTTTTTACTGGGCAGTAGTGTGACTAAAAAGTCCTTTATGCAATAAAATCCACTGAATCAAGTCACACATAACAATAACACTGAAACTAAGTGCAGAACTGACCATTTTATTTGCTGGATACAAATGACCAATCTTATGATGTTGTATCTGCATGTGCAGGAGAAGATAAGGATCCGTTTGGGAATGGGTGGATAATAATGGGGTCACTTGTACCTATGGATATAAATATAGTCTGGCTGAATCTAAATACAGTTTGACTGATGTTCACTCTGGCCTGCATCCCTTTTCCAGCACCTGGTGGTGGAGGCCTTATCTGATAAGAAAACACCTGGCTTTATTCTCTGCTTAGTCCTGTTTTTCTGGATGGCACAGATCTCTCTGACCCACTGGAACACATAACCCCTAATAGCAACAGCCTTCTTAGTGTGCAGGTGGTTGTTTGCATTGGTCATGTTTCTTTTTGCTTTTCTTTTTTAACATTTCCCAACACACTGCCATGGAGTTTTAGTCACTGGCCATTAGTTTTACATGGTTCTAGGTGATTGTTATGTCGGAATTAATGTTCATCTGGGATAGAAATGATCTCAAAATGTTGTTCAACAAAATTAAGGGTGCTATAACATAACAGACATAATAGCTAACCACAAGCAGGTCTTGGTGAAAGCGCTGTGCACTGTGCTATTTTCCTGACGTTAATTGACAGAGGCACAGCGGCACACACCTCTCCAAAATCACATGGACCCCTTCATGAACGATATGCCTGCGTGTTTCAAAGTGATATAAATTCTCCAAGCAAGAGCAGACCTATTTGAATATCAAACCTGTGATTTTAATTTAGGCGAAAATACCAGTAAAGCTGGTATTATTGCTTTAGACGTCTGTAGGCCTGGTTGGTTAGATAAAGGGCTGATTATTACCATTATCTGTCTTCCACATCTGCCTATAGGATGCCATCTTATTGCGGTTTTAATTCCTATAGCCACCAGAAAGCCACAGGACTGGTATGCAGTTCTATCCAGTTTGAAGGGAGTGGTGCGCCCTTTTAAATCACTGCGCAATTACGCAGACATTATCCACTGTGATGTCGTATCAAATCAAATTGAATTTCAGGTGGAAAACACCAGCTGTATGCATCCTCTCCTTTTCAACAAGTCTCATCAAAGGAAGCACCTGAACATGTTTTTTTTTTTCTTTGTCTTTTTTTTCCAATAGATAAAGCCCCAGATCTGAGATGAACATTGTTTCGGTGAACTCTGGCAGTGGGGAGGAAGGCCACAAGTGCGCGTTTGTGTGTGTTTTTAAGTAAATTTGAATGTCCAGATTTCTGTCTGGAAACTGAAATAATAGATTTCTTCAGTCAGCATTACTACTGGGAGTTGTCAGTTTATTCCACCGTCATGTTAAAATGTAGCTCATGTCACACGACTTGCTTTTCTTACCTTTGGTAAACAAGGCTCTATTGTGCGCATTTAAATTCAGCAATGAGGAACTTACTACAAGTGTTTCATTTAAGAAATTCGTACTAGGAAAATAAATTGCAGGGAACCAACAAAATGATGGAATCAATGGCTATCATATTTTGCTGTAAGGGCACTGTTATTGTTACATCACCATCATTACTGCACAGAAAAGACTGTGACCAGTATCAGGATGATTGTGATTTCACAGTAGTACAATGTAGGGACAGGACTGATCTCACAAAGGTCAAGTGTCTACAGTATTCAGGGTGGTTTTTATGTGTTAATGATTTTGGCCCAGTGATGTTCTCACAATACAGTTCTTCATGGTAAAATATTTAAAGATGGAGCTTTTATGAAGGAGGCCTACTCTGGATATATCATTTTTTAAGGTCTAGGGATTCATATCAAGGTCCAAGCATTGTCCTAGAATGACAGCTTTTCAGCACTTTAGCTATAATTTTTTTCTAACAGACAAATTACTGATACATTTCCATTCTGCATTCATGACTGTTGGGATTCCAAATGTTTAGCTTAAATCTTCATTATTCATTTCTGAAGAGAAATTTGTTAGTAGCAGGCCAGAGGAACTGGAGTCCAAATCCCCACAGTCCTATCTTTATAAATGCTTGATCCAGTGATCAAGCATTGAGAGACGGTGAGAAAATCTTTGTTTTCATTGCTTTGTAACATGAAGGCCGATGAGTACTGACGGGAAACTACTGTATGATCAAAAGTTGTCAGCTCATGTTCATCTCTTCATTTTGAATCTAGATAACATTATAGATCCTAATACTTGTCCCGGTTCTCATACAGCTGTATGCCATCTGCACCCACCTGTTCGTGACTGGGTGGCGGTGTGAGAAGTGAAACTGTCGCAACCACGACGGCAGTGAGGCCACAGAGCAAAATGGCGAAGTGGAGGTAGTGGACGCTCCGCAGCACAGCCGGGGCCAAGTCCACAACGCCACATCTGGGAGGGGGGAAGGCGAACTCCAGCACCATCCTACACACACCCACCACCAGCCCCACCATCAGACCCCAGAACGCTCCCTGAACACACACACATTGAAACAGATTAATGCACACGCTCTCTTGAACTTTGCTTAAACCCCCTGCTGTTAAAAGCCGTCACCATAATTCTAGGAGGCACTCTTGGAGTGCCACACTTGGGTGTGCCAGACTCATAATGCTCTCACTTTCCCACCATGATAATCTGTCATAGTCGTGTCACTTCACTCAAACATCTAAGTGCATGCACGTGCAACGGCCCCAGTCTTTCCTCCACCCCTGGCAAGGAATGTGATCTGTGCGGTTTGACTCAACCACATGAAAACAATCCGATATTTTCACCTCCTGCTGTCTTTCTCCTATTATCTTTCTTTCACACACTGATGGCATTCTCTCGCTGTCTACCTCTTGCTGTCATCTCTTTTCTCCCCCACACCCCATTTACTAACAAGTCCAATCATCCCTGACTTGTTTACTCGTTTTTTTTTTTTTCTTTAATACAACAGAAGCACAAAACAAGGCTTGGAAATAGTGTGTAGACACCATTGTATGTGTGTATTAGTGTGAGCGTGTGAGTCTGTGCACATACTATTCCCAAGCCTCGTTTTGTGACATTGTGATTTTCTGGGGGGATACTGAGTTTGTTTATCACCCAAATAAATCCGTCTTTTACATTTACTAGAAGCTCCATCTTCTGTGCTTTCTGTTTTTCTGAGTGTCATCATATTTTTCCACACTGTCTTAAATACAACAGAGCAACAGCCCTCGGTCACCTATATTAGGTTGCCTGAATGGACCAGTGTTTCTCCAAAACGCACCCATTTATAAAAAAGTTTTTACTTCCTGATGTGAAAATAAAAGATTACAAAAACAAATCATAATTAAAAACAACAACAACAACAACAACAAAATAAAACAAAACAAAAACAAAAAGTAAGTAGGTGGTTAATGATAAAAAAGTAAGTGACACCTTTTCCTTTTAAATACATACATATAAACATTTTACATTTTTGCAGTAGCAATATTCATCTCAAAATGCCCATATAGCATTTTGGAATTAAATTATTCAGCAAAAAGAAATATGAGTCATGAATGCATACTATATGTAATAAAGGCTGACAGTAACTTTAAGCTTAATCAGCATCATTATGTACTGTTATATTTGCAGCTATGTCCCAAAGAACATATATAAATGGCGTTCCCATATAAATCAGCCTAAATTATGTACTGTGATAAACTGTGCATATAATTTGGCCGCAAGAATGTGAGTCAGAGTGAGTTAAACAGAGTTTACAATATACATAGTGTGCCTGCATCTGACACATCCAGTCTGACGAAGCATGACCTTTGACCCCCTGAGTCAACACCATTAAGATTCTTAAAGCGATATGCTCACTAAGTTTATCTGCGCAAACATGGAGCTCTCACTTTCTTTGCAGCATGGTAACCTTTTTATAGTTTGCAAGCGAAGACCAATCAGACAGTAATACGAGCATGCACTCATAAAGTCTGGTAATATTTCGAGGTGGATTGCGTCCAATCACAGCGAGGACAACACAATAAAACTTTTTAACTCTTTTTTAACCAGACACTTTTACTGAGAAAAGTTACACAAGAGATTATGTAGTCTATGGTTTCATGCAGAGCTGGAAAAATCCCAGTTGTGGTATAAAACGTTCATTCCTGGAAAACGAGACAGTTTTCTTCATGTTGCACTTAAGGCTAATAGTTTATCAGTATGACAGAGCAGACACACCCAGGAGGACCAGTCTGTACACGTATTCTGATCATGTTTCAACACTTGAATTGGCTCCCATCTGACACACACTCTGTTACAGCTGTATCTTTGTCCCTTGCACTCCTCTCTCTGATCTCAATCTGGTTCTAATCACTCGTTCACTCACTTCTATCTGATCAGAGCCTTATTTGAACTATTTTACTTATATTACTTTCCTCCCTTTTTTAACAGATAGAGAAAAAAGTGTAGTGCTGCTTTAAGTGAACAAAGAAACAATAGTCTTTAGCTATAAAATGAGTAAGTAAATACACACACACACACACACACACACACAAATGGCATTAGCTTGGCTCCCATCTGAGGCTAATAAAACCTGTGCAACAGTATAGTGTGGGAGAAAGGACAAACAAAGCACTGAAGAGAAAAAATCAGACCTCCAAACTGTGCACTGCTGTTTAGTTTGGCATCAAAAATGGAATGCAATATGTTTGCCAAGTGTTTTGATAAGTGTGCATGTGTGCGTGTGTGCTTGTGTGCATGTGTATGTGTGGATCTGTCCATTTATTTTCTTGTACAAGCATGTACGCTTTTCAGTGTGTGTGTGAGTGTGTGTGTGTGTGTGTGTGTGTGTGTGTGTGTGTGTGTGTGTGTGTGCATGCGCTACCTGCTCGTTGGTCCTCTTCCAGAAGACAGCCAGTGTGAAGACAGCGGTGACAGGAGGAGCAAGGTAGCTGGTCACTGACTGGATGTAAACATAGAGCTGGCCGCTGTTGGCCGACTGCAGGATGGGGATCCACACCACGCTCACCACCACCAAGATCACTGTCACAATCCTAGAACACACGCACACACACACAATTTCAATGAATGAAATGAAGTATGATACAAGTTCAACACATTATAATGCACACACACACACATTTCTCTCTACCCCTTCCATGCATGAGTGTCCTACCTGCCGACCAGAAGCAGTTCTCTTTCAGAGGCACGAGGGCGGTGCTTCTTCCAGATGTCCATGGTGAACAGTGTGGAGCTGCTGTTGAAGATGGAGGTCAGCGAAGACATCAGAGCTGCCATCATCACCGCTATCATAAGCCCCCGTAGGCCTGCCACACACACACACACACACACACACACACACAAACACATATATACAGACACACACAGGTACAAAAACTTAACAAAAAGCTCATAACATGTAATAAGAAAAGTGATAAAGATGTATGATGTATGAAATAGTAGCTACATTCTCACCACTTGGCATGAGTTCTATGACCAGTTTGGGAAAGGCGATGTTGGAACATCCCACCTCGGCTCCACATACACGCACACACTCCTCGGGATCTACACACCCTACAGAGTCTGGAAGGCACAAAGACAGACAGATGTTACTCACACACTTACACAGCTTACAGATGCATGTCCTCACACACATTCTCATTTGCTTTTTGCCGTCGCACATCAGGTTCACAACAAAGGTGGCCATTAATAAGTTTGTCTCAAATCTGAGCAGCAAATCAGCTGTGATCCCCATTTTGTTTTCTGGTTTCAGCAGGTCACAGTGATCCCAACTGGACACGCTTTAATAGTGAGAGATGTTAATCACATTACATTCACTTCATCTGGACACTCTAATGTTGATATATACACAGTTAACTATTAGGGGGAAAAAGTGGATCCTACATCTCCACAGGCAAACTTCACCCAACACTAATCCATGTGAATATCTGTAGACTTTTTTTTCACACGGTGGTGAGCATGACCTGACATTCAGAAGACCTTTCAGTGACACTTTACCGTCACTTGATGGATGTCAGCATTGAATTATCCAAATTAAGGATAAAGTCACATTCATTTCCAGTGATAGTTCATATTTATACAGGTATGCCACTCATTTTAAGGACATATGTGTTATTTCTGTGCCCCAGGATAGTGAACATGCACCGTTCTTTCCTGGAGCACGGACCCTTGAATGTGTGATATCACTAGGATGTAAAATCTGTCCCCTGATGCCTAAGTGATGAATGGGGCAGTGACTTTGTCGACCCATTCGATTTTTGCCAGGCTTCTTGCCTACAAACTAAGTTTACAGTTTCAGTTAGTTTGACAGTTGAACTGGTTGCACAAGTCAGTAGTCCATTCACTGAAGCTGGAACAGCTCTGGATTTTATATTCCAGTGGAAGTCAAATGTAAGGGTTATGTCTCTTTCTACCTTCAGTAAAGAGTAGTACATGTTCACAGACACTGACTGAACTGTCCTGTGGCACGGGGATAATATGAATTCTTAAAATGGATGGCATTCCTCTTTAAATTAGCATGTTCTCCCTGGTTAAAAATAGCTATGGTAACCCTATAATAAAAGGCACAAACCTCAGTAGAAATCTTATAGTAATGCTAAAAGAGATAACATATCTATTTATCTATATATATTTCTATATCCATATATTTATACATAAAACTACCAACAGGTCACTGGAAACTCAGTTTTGAGTGCTTTAGACACTTCGTCTTCATTGTATTATTACACTGCTCTTTCGTGAGGATTCTGGCTTTGGGTTAAAAAAAAAAAAAAAAAAAAAAAAAAAAAAAAATTCTCTCCCTGTGTCCGGGCCAGAGGGTGGAGTTTCTTTCCTCTCTCTCCTGACCAACTACCGGACACTCCGCCTCTCAGCGCCGGCACCCGGGCTTCCGCTGCCGAATTCCAGTATCGGACACGCCGGTGCCCACACGGCCGCCTGGACCTCGGTGAACTTTCTGTCTGGAGAAACGCCGAGAGGAGAACATTTGCGTATAGGACGGTCTTGAACACGGATTTTTGTGTTATAAGCGAAGTCTGACAGGCGGATTGGTGTGTGTGTGAAAGCTTTAAGAGTTTTGTCTTTCGAGGAACCCAGCAGTTGCCATATTTGATCTTAACTCTCTCCGCTTTAAACTCCAGTTTGCCAACAAAGGAGTTGAAAAGTGAGTCGTCAGCACAATAGTTTCCCTGAGTCACACACAGTCTCAGCGCATGAGGGCGGATTGTGGACTTCTTTTTGTGTCTGAAGTGCGAGTTCCGTTTTGGATTGACTCACTGCAGCAGGCAGGCATTCATCCACCCAGACAGCTGTCGGGCCCCGGGGCTGAGCCGCTAAACGAACCGCTGCTACCTGGCCGCGGGCAGGTGACAGGCGTGGCTGGGCGGGGTGGAGCTGGAACAACACCTGTGTGTGTGTGTGTGTGTGTGTGTGTGTGTGTGTGTGTGTGTGTGTGTGTGTGTGTGTGTGTGTGTGTGTGTGTGTGTGTGTGTAATATGAGAACTGGGTTGAGCTCGGTCTTGTAAGAGGAACTTTTCTGACAAGCCTCAGAAACACAGCGCCCTCCCTCAGATGCGAGCTGGCTCCTCTCGCGTCCAAGTCACGCGGGTAGCCTACATTATGGACCGTCATAACAAATAGCACTTCTCCAGGCTTTGACCCTGCCACTGGAAACTGGGTCAGTGTGGCTAAAACAAATTAACTGTTTATTGACCGCTGGGTTTCGAGGACATGGCGTTGTCACAGATTCAGTGTCTGGACGATCACCACGTCAACTGGCGCGTGAGTGAGAGCAAACCGGAGTTCTTCTACAGTGAGGACCAGCGGCTGGCGCTCGAGACTCTGATCGCCCAGGGCCGCGACGCGTTCACGGACTACATTCAACAGAATGGCCTGCGCGAGTTTCTGTCGGAACCGGAGCTGGAGCGGCTGGCGCGCACAGCGGAGGCCTACCGGCCCGGGTACGAGCACCTCCAGAAACCAGAGACGCCAGGACCGGGGAACACCACTCCGGGCTCCGCGGAGGACGCGGGGGACGGCGCGGTGTCACTTCAGTACTGGCCCGACAAGTCCGAGGCCTCGGTTGCGGAGCTGGACCTGGGCTGGCCCGAGGCCATCTCTTACCGGGGGGTCACCCGCGTATCCGTGCACACCCAACCTCCGGCCGACGGACACACACACATCAAGGAGGTTGTGCGCAAGACAATTGCATCAGCCCAGAAGGTAGGATGTGGTGGTGGTGGTGATGATGATGATGATGATGATGATGATCAGCCACTGCAACAGAGCCTCAAAATGAGTCATAGTTCAGTTTAACTATATAAGGATGCCTGTTTTGATCAGAGGTCACCACTGTTATCTCTCCACCCACAGTACTAACTATGCAGTCATGTTCCAAGTCATCTAACAAACACGACCTCACTTAGCCTTTTGTACAGAATCTAATAAAATTGGAGTCTGTTGTCAAATAAAATCAAACTAATTAAAACAAGCTTTATGAAGCACGTTTCATGTAATAGCTGTGTATATTCTGTATTGAACTTGCTGAGTTTTTTTTTTTAGCCTTCAACATTACAACAAAACAGTCTACTATCCCGTTCTTTACCCCTTCTGCCACCTCCTAACCCTGCACCCAGCCTCTTCCCATCCCCCTCCCGTCTCCAGTACATGTACTGCACACACATGCACACAACAATTTCAATAAAACAGGTCTGATTTTGACACGCCTGTGATAAAAAAAAAAAAAAAAAAATTCTCTAAGATCAGGACATGTTACATGCCTGTGCCACTGACTTCACTTTCAGCCTTCACAAACACACATACACAGTCCAGCTGTGTCCCAGAGCTACAGGCGGAACATAAATCACATCAGTCTGCCTGGATTCCTGAGTGGAAAGCTGTCTTGTGGTTTTCACTGCTTATTTGCTGTGGACATATTATGTTCATGAAATTAACTGAATTGTGAACAGCAATTTATATAGGCTACACCACCAGTAAAATCAACTTTGTAATAGATAAACAGCACTTAAATCTGGCGTTAACCCAGTGAGTGGCCATTTGGTCTGGACTATACCCACTACTGTAGCTTGGTTTCACCCTGAGGGCACTGGGGCCAGAGGAGCAGTGAATAGACAGTGCTGTGCAAGGACTGTCACGCTGTCACTAGTTATAAAGTGTTGCTGAACTGCCAAAACACCCCCTCTTCAACCAATTCACGCTCCATCATCACACTGCAAAACACACTACATGGAGCAGCTGCTGTAACAATACCGAATCGTCTTGTTCTTTCGCTGAGAACAAACAGAATACTCTTGGTGTTTAGACGCTTGTTTTTTCATCACTCAGTGTCTAAATGCACTTTGCCTAAGAGGTCGGCTTCCGCTGAGATTTAAATTGCTTTAATATAGATAAGAGCAGCATAATTGAACCCACCCACTCAGACCAGGAAAGCCTAACACCACTGTCTGCTTCCTGTGTGTGTGTGTGTGTGTGTGTGTGTGTGTGTGTGTGTGTGTGTGTGTGTGTGTGTGTGTGTGTGTGCGCGCGTTTAGGTGATAGCAGTGGTGATGGATGTGTTTACAGATGTAGATATCTTCCGGGACCTGCTGGATGCAGCCTACAAACGCAAAATCGCTGTTTACATTATCATTGACATGGCAGCAGTCCCCTGCTTCCTGTCCATGTGTGGCAGAGCTGATATGCATCGTGGACACCTAAAGGTAGACACACACACACACACACACACACTGCCCTAGATGATGTTTTGGTAAACTAGAGGATGAGCTTGCTGTGGGGCTTCCTGCTGTCAGTACGTGTAAAATAACTTTTAGTCCCAACCAATGAAAGAAATGTGGCGGCATTTTAAAGGTATTTAATTTCCCAATAATCACTGATAGCCTAATACAATGCAAAGGAAATATTTGATGGTCAAAAGTGATTCATACAATTACAGCAGGCTTATCAGTGTTTAACCTGCAAGCCTTGATAATGTCGATGTACCAGCTAGTGGGCTAGCCATAAGTGAAATCAATTCATTCTTGGGCTCTGTATTCTAAACTGTCTGTATTCTGAACTGTAACTCAAGTTACAGTCAGTAAAAACCTTGTGTTGACATTTTTAGGTATTTTTAAGTAGGCTTGTTTTAGACTGGGGGCCAGATTGACAGTAGGCACATTCCTGTCTGTGCTGCCGCCAATTAGTCATACCACACACGCTCACTTTGCTTCCTATAATTTATTCTGTCTTTCACTTCTCCTTCTTTGCCTCAAAGCAAACTCCCCAGACTTCCTCTCTTTCAACTTATGCCTTTTCTGCCAATGCCTCTTTCTTTATGACTCTTTATGACTCCTATGGTTCATGTCTCCTGTGAGATTTAGCACAGAACATTTACCCACGAGTTAACACTCCGCCTGGAACCGCACCCTTATCACAGGGCCAAAAGACAAACACCGTAGGGTGTGTCATACAAGCATATGCACACAGTTACACAGTTAGACTCCATGTTCTAACATGTAGAGTCAGCAAACATGAGGTTATGGTGGTTTTAGTTGAGAAGTACTGTCCTTGAGAAATAAGAAAACTCATGCCATTGTCTTTGTCCCTCCCTTATTTCCCTCCCCTTATTTTGTATTGTGAAATTCAACCGCAACCTTTAATCCTCAGAGCCCATCTTTAGATTGTATTAATTCTATGTGTGTGTGTGTGTGTGTGTGTGTGTGTGTGTGTGTAGAACCTGCGTGTGCGCTGCTGTGGAGGTGTGGAGTTCTACACACGTTCGGCTCAGAAGGTGCGTGGTTCTCTAAGCCAGAAGTTCCTCCTGGTAGATGGAGACAGAGCCATCTCTGGCTCATACAGGTGAGCAGGACACTCTCTGGCTATCTCTGCATTATTTAATCTGTAGTATTATTATTTTTGCGTGGTTTGTGTGTGTAAATGTATAACCATCTCCAAGGATGGTATTGCACAAAACAGGATTAGAAAGTTATCCAGATAACTGTGGAAAAGACGATACTATAGCCTGGTGTATGATTTGAGCCTGTGAAACAAAACTTTGTGCTTTGTGGAATACCTCCTGTGGCTTCAGGTTTAACTGATTTGTTTTGTTTTTCCTGAGGACAGGGAAGGCACCATGGTGGTGCCGCAGCCTTCCAAGCTGTTCCAACATAATAAACTCCCATGTCAACACACAAACACAGACACATAGATACAGAGACTTACAGTTTACACTTGAGCCTGGGTTCACAAACATATTCATGCCAAGGACCCCAAAATACATGCACATTAGACCACTGATCCGTATTTGAGTGGATTTTGTCCTAAGGAATACCTTCGGACAAAAATTTTCTTGGTCGTTTTGGATAAATTAAATGTTGGCATAGCTAAATTATGATCAAACTAGGATCACTATAAACTATGATCAAAATGGCTATTGTTGCTCTAACTTCCAGATTATTTAAGAAAATTAAATTCATTCCCACCACCTCATTGCAAATACTGGCTGTGCACGGGGAGTTCTGTTCACTGCTCCTCTTTGTGCTGCATGGGGACCCTCTGTGACTCAACCCTGGTGATCTGCAGATCCCAGTTTGAAAACCACTATTTTAGGGAAGTGCCTTTCCCACTCTTTTAACAAGAAGGTGTGGAGGAATATGGTACAAAGAGCATAATGTGAAACATGACTCACAATTGCAAACTTCTAATGTAATGATTTTATGAATATTTCTTTATCAGGAGTGAGGAGAGGGTTTGTTTGCAGCAGTGCAGCTGCTCTGTGAGACAGGAAGTGGTGTAATTGTGCTGTGGGACATGTTCTGCCCATGGAATTTTTTTTGCCTCAAAACTTGCCTGTAAGGCCGTGCTTCCTAACCATAACTGTAGCCTGGGAGGCAGCGCTGCCTGACAGTCAACATTTTGGGGAAAAATGCACTTTTTCCAACATATTTACAGATATTGCTTAAAACCATGGTAAATCAATAAATCATCATCATCATCATAAATCAAGTAAATCATCTAGACAAAGATCAAGACATGTGTGTTGGCAAAGAAAAAGATGCTCTCAAATGTAAAAATGTTGCATGAAAAAACCCAAAAGAAAAAACAGCGCATGACAGAATGCAGTTCCATTATCACACTTCTGCAAGCAGGCTTTATTGGAAGTGAGAACATCACAGGGGAAAGAGTGGAATAAGGGAGACTCCTGGGGAAACAGGAACATGAGCATATATGGTAGCTTAGGAAAAATGCTGGAAGTCAGGGTGATAGTCAGAGTAGTGGCTTAGTAGGCGAAATACTGCTGTGTATTCATGTCTGCGCGTTTCTGTTTTTCTAGCTTCACCTGGTCGTCCTCGCGTCTGGACCGTAACCTCATCACCGTGGTAACTGGGCAGGCAGTGGAGACCTTTGACCTGCAGTTCCGTGACCTTTACCTGATCTCTAGAGGCGTGTCCCTCAGCAAGGTTCCTATGGTTGATGAACCAATCCCCGACCCCCTCCCTCAAGCAGCCCCTGCTCCAGTGTCAGCTGCTGTTGCCAGGAAGCTCATCAACCCCAAGTATGCCTTGGTTGCCACGGGAAACCATGCAAGCCCCACTTCTTCAGACCAAAATTCAAGTAACAAGCATTCATCCTCCCCAAATCCCGCTGGGCTTGGACTGATAAAAGGGCGTGTTAAGGAGCATAGGGCAGTCCCACCGCTACATCCTGGATTAGCCAATCTAGAGAAAGCATACTTGATCCCGTACCTGCCAACCTGGCCTGAACCAGACCCACCCAGTGATGTTATTGGCTTCATCAATATCAGAGATGAAAAGCGGGCCAATATGGTTCACTTACAGCGATCGGAGAGGTTTGAGGTCAGCCAGGCAATACGCTTTAGCTCACCGTTCAAACCATCCCCCGATGATGATGCTCATGCTGTGGGCCAGGATGCAAAAGCTGCAGGTACAGCTGCACACCCATCTGAGAACACAGGTACAGCTGCAATTACTCTCCAGTCCAACACACAGCCTAAGGAGAAGAAACAGACCGGCCCTAATGAAGGCAACACAGATGCAGCTGATTCTGGAGAGCCTCCTCAGCCACCCGACAAAACTTCAACACAACATACACCTACTACCAAATCACCAACTGAAGTTTTGACCACTTCACAGCCCAAAGACGATGCTAAACAAACAACAGAGACAGACACTGCTGCTCATCCTCCGGCCCCTCCCATCCCAAAACCCCGCACGCTGCAGTTGGTCATAGACTCGGCCACCTCAGAGCCGTCCAGCAAACCACAGATCACCCTGATTAAAAAGGACCAATCAGAGACCCCAGCTGGCTCCTCCAGCAAAGCGAAACGCAAGGAAGATGTGAAGCGTGGTCTCAACCGCAGACAATCAAAGGAAGAGGGCAAAGACTCTGGTAGCAACGATGATGGTAGCCAAGACAGCACCAAGGTTATATGTGACAAAGCAGGCAATGACAACCCTTCCAGTGTTTCCACAGCATCAGAGGAGGAGTTCTATGATTGTGCCCAACCAGAGTCTAGTAATCCCATGGCCAATGGAGTCTCGTCGGGGTCAGGGCACGGGCATCGCCAAGGAGATGGGGTCAACATGATGGCCCGCCTCTCCCAGAGCATGTTGGATCTCCGAGCTCCCAGCCAGTCAGAGGACAGCATTGCCCTTATCCACCAATCACAACAGCTTCGCAGACAGGCACACCCCTCGCCACACAGGCACATAGGACAGGTGAGGAGATTTCTGTAATATTTCACTACAGTAATAACAGTCAGAAGTAGATGTTGCCACTAAGACTGCTCATACACTTGACATTCTGTAATACAAGAAACACATGTACACATTTAAATGAGCTCTGAGTCCGCTGGCTGAGGTTACATGGATAAATGCATCAGCAAAAGGGCAGTGCAGCTCTATATTATGTTTCAACATGTCACTGCTTACCAGAATTAGACACCCGCACCCGCATTCATCCAAAAAACCCACTTAAGGATGGGTGTGCTTCACTGGTAGTTATAAAGCAAGCCAGTACCTGCTTGCAGTGAACATATCACACCTTTCTGATCAAGAAAAAAGGTGTGTGCGTGAGTGTTTGTGTGTGTGTGTGTGTGTGTGTGTGTGCGCACGCATGAGTGTGTGTACCTGGATAGAGGGCTCGGCTGATCATGCCAGGGAGGATGATGAAGATGAAAGGCAGCATCTTTAGATAGGCAGCCAGAATCGAAGCTCCTTTCACATGGCTCATGTTCTTAGCGGACAGGGACCGTTGGACAATCACCTACAGAAACATACAGACAAACATTTTATAACTTTACTTCCCACTCATCATGCTCTGATTCCTATCTCTCCATCTAGCTGTTCCAGGCTTCCAGATCCCCAGGTCGTGACAGGCAGCTGAGAGCAGCTAAAGTAGTCATTGCCAAACCGGGAAGTTTCCACCGCCCCACCCGAGCATCTGGCCCAGTCATAGGAGGGCACCGTTACTGGCAGAGTCAAGCTCTGCCGGCCGATGCTGGCCAGCTGCGCCTGGATGCACGTTCCGGTCGGTCGCCACGAAGACACAGCCCAGGCACTAGGAGGACAGATCACGCCTCTCCGCAGCCACCAACCAATCCACCAGGGGTGCTAGGAGTGCCTTTCTCAAAGCTGAGCAGCCTGAGACACTTGAGGCCACGTGGAGGAGCGTCGCAGAAGAAAACGTCTCAGCCTAACAAGGTTCTTAGGTAGAACTGGTGGGCCGTGGACCCGAGAAGCTGCACAAGGATGAAAACTGACTGTCGATTCAAGTTCCTGCTTTCACAAAGTGGTGAATCTTAAGTGTGGATTCAGCTTTATCTCAAGCATGTTTCTCATTTTCTGTTTCTAAGCAAGGAGGCACAACATACACCTAATTCATAGGATTTTTCTGAAAAAGCAAGCCCATCTGGGCTTGGCAGTAAGGAAATTTCTTTTTTTATTTGTGACATCTGAGTATGTGATATATGAATGTACATGATTAGTTAACCAAACATGGCATGATTGTAACAAAGGGGAATAACTAAGACATTACTGGAGTGCTTTAACTCCACCAGGGATTTGTGTGTGAGCTGGCGTTCTTACAGCTTCCATTTTATCCTCTGTAATTTAACCACATTTCCCTCAAACCATCGCTTCCTGGTTACTGACCTCTGTCCCTGGACTGGGTTCAGTATTGAGGAGACCAGTGAGATTGGTTACTAGTGGTGTGGGGTGGGGCTACCATGTTTATTGCTGTAACCTATTTGGCAGATGTCCATGATGACCTGGACAGATGCAGAGAAGAGGCCTAAGAACAATGTTAAACATTGATGTAGGACCAAAAGTGAATGTTGTAAATAAAGAGACACATTATTGCTATGACCCAGCCCTCTTTCTTGTTCAGAAAAGTGGGCAGTTGAAGGGAAAACCCTGCTGTGTTGTTTAGCTCTGATGAAAAATACATCCCAGCATATCAGAATGTATGAGACTGAGGCATCAAGGGTTGTCCATAACTTCAACATCTGTATACTAGGCTTGGGCAATTATCTGATAACATTGAATACTGTGATATTTGCAGCCATATGCAATATTTTCTCCAACATCAAACGTACCCCCTATATGTTACCTGTCTAACAGTTAAACTGATTCACAGAGTAACAGTAATAGCATGAATTGGTAATTTTGATCACACAACCATTTTGACTAAATTGCAATTCATGTACATGAAATGTGTAATTTGAGATTTTATTAGACTTTTTATTCAAAAATATGTTTTCTTTTAAATGTTGGGTTTATGCATATGTGTGTATGTGGGGAGGGGTGATAACATTGCATATACTATATTCAAAGCTATTCTTCACCCACCCACCCACACACACCCACACACACACACACACACACACACACACATACACACACACCACCATATTCAGTACACTCAATATATTTTTATAGGACAATATTACATTACATACCTATTACATACCAATTACTAAATGGGATGTAAGCCAACATAGTTTAGCAGTATAGCAATTATGTGTATGCAGAGTGAGTTTGTTATGTACTTGTATCTGCCATGTGTCACGAATGTGTGTGTGTGTGTGTGTGTTTTTATGTATACCTGGTCTGTGCACCAGTACCAGGTTGCCAGTATGGTGAGTCCCAGGGTCATGCCAGGCCAGGGCAGATCTCCAGTGGTGGCATCTCTGAACAGATGCATGGCGTCCTGGCGTGGCAGGTGGCAGGTACTATTGGCGATGATCTTACTGGGCACCGCCATACTGTACACACGCTCCAGGTTATCATATCCACCAATCTTGTTAAAGGCTGTGAATGGGACAGGCACACACACAAACAATTCCAACCATACAATCCTCACAATAACTATGTGCTTGTATGTGGGCATTTTTATTTATAAGCATGTGGGCATACTTGGTGGTTGTGGGTGTGTTTGTTTAAAACCGACTACAATTATACATACCAGTAATAGTGAGGATGATTGCTCCTATGAGCATGATGAAAGTTTGTAGAGTGTCGGTGTAGATGACAGCAGCAAGGCCACCTGCAAGAGAAGTGTGTGTGTGTTAAGGGAATGTTTCATGTATGATGTCACTCATAATAATAACAAAAACATGAAAGCAGGCATAGCACAGCTGTAATACTGTGTGTTTGCACTGTGTGTGTACCTGCTATAGTGTAGAGAGCAGTGACTACCAGCATGAGGACGGTGGACAGATAGAGGTTCCATCCCATACACACCTGAACAAACAGCGCTCCTGAGTACAGGTCAGTCTGGTGACAGAGACAAACACAACACTGTTGCTGCTGCTTCAACTGGAAAGATTCATTCCAATAGTCACTGGTTATGGAAAATGGCACCAAATGAAGTGTTAGGTTGTTTGAGTGTGTGTGTGTGTGTGTGTGTGTGTGTGTGTGTGTGTGTGTGTGTGTGTGAGATTCTTACTGATATCTTGGTGAAGACAGACAGCAGCAGTGACAGGACAGCCAGGTAGGTACGAATCCTTTCCCCCCCAAACCGACGGCCCAGGTACTCTGGCATTGTTACAATCTGAACACACACATTTCACCACAATTGGTAATAAAAGAGATAAAGATTTGTTTACTTACTTACTTAAACCTGTTGCTATGGTGCAAAGTTATCATAGTTTTGTATTTTTCATTAGTTTTTATTTTCATTTTTATTTATTCATTTATTTATTTATTTTGTTTTCTGTTCTGTTTGGTTTCAGTTAGTTTCCAGAGTGGATTTGCTTTATTCTTATTTTCTTTTCTTTTCTTTTATTATAATATAGAGGTATTTGTCAGGAACAAGATATAAGAAGTTCAGAAAAGACTTAAGAAGTTCAGAATAGTGTTGTGTTTGCAATACAAACACTTCTGTTTGTGTTTCTTTAAGTTAGCTAATTTTTTTTTCACATGTAGTTTTAGTTTCTATTTTAGTTTTAGTCAACTGGAATAACCTTCCTATGCTGAATGTAAATAACAAAGAGTAATGGGGCCATTCCTGTTGTCGCATATCAGGAGGCAGCAGCTTGTGTTTGTGAGTTGTTTGACACACTACTGGGGAATTTTCAAGGCGGAGAATGTTTCTTGGCACCTCAATCTACCTGATGAACCACCTTAACAAGTATGCACTCACCTGTGTGTGTATGTGTGTGTGTGTGTGTGTGTGTGTGTGTGTGTGTGCGTGTGTGGGAGAGAGAAAGAGTAAAGGATTTTGTATGGAAACTAACCCCTGAAGATACGTAGACGGGGACAAACACCCAAGCCAGAGCCAGTAACACGTAGGTGGCCTGAGAGAAAGATGACAAAAAGAGGAGAGACTTTTTACTCGATGTTACTCAACAGGCAGCTCAGCTCAAGATGTGAGATTTCATCGCTCAAACTTGTTCTCCGCCTGTACTTTATGTCGTGTGCATGCTCGTAAAGCCTACCTGGCTGTGTTTGGTTTAATTACTTAATGAAATCACTCAATTAGTTCTCCATTTATACAGTACCGTTGCACACAGCGGGGCAGTGCAAAGCTCAGCTGCTGCCCCCTGCTGGCTGCTTGTGCTGCTGCTGTTGGAGGAAGTTCATATAACCCAATGCACACTGTAGGGGTGACATGATCCAGGCTTGCCTTAACCGTCATGTACAAGGAAGTAATTAATAAAAAAAAAAAAAAAAAATTATGGCAAAGCTTGTTGTCCACTAATAATTGTATTATTAAAATTATGTAAACATTGTATCTGTATGTTGGCACATGGCATCAATGTGCTGGCAGTCAATGAAGCCAACTTGGCTCTTTTCCTGTCTTAGGTCGGGCTTCTGCTAATACAATAGGTACAATAAACAATACAATAGACACAGCAGAATGTCATCTTGTAAGAGAACAAGTCTTGTCATATTGTTGTGCATGATGTGGTGTGATGTGATGTGTTGTGTGGTTTTTGTTGTGTGTGTGTATGTGTCCACTCACATTCCATTCAAAACCTGCTACAGCAATGCCCCCAGCAGCTCCGGTCCCAGCCAAACCAATGAACAGACCTGAGCCCTCTGAACTGGCAAACAGAGAGGCTCCAATCTACACATGTACACACACACACACACACACATTACTAATATGCTGACAAAAAAGCCTGTGTATCACACAATATTAGTCCTGTAGGGCTGGGTGATATGGACAAAATCAAATATCACAATTTCTTTGGCTTCTGTTGATCTCAATATCCAGGCTGTAGGGACTCTTGGTGTTTTCATAAGATATTTACACACCAGATTTTTGGTAAACAGTCATTACTAATGTAGATATGATGACCAGTCAGGAAGAGACAAATAATAGAGCAGCTAGAACAAACCATCAAATACAGAGAACTGCATCCCTTCGCTGTAATGCAGCCTTTAAAACCAGGAAAAGACAACGCTTGTACCATATCACCATAAAATCCCAGACAAAAGCTAGTCTTATAACACAATATCAATTCATTAGCGATATATTACCCAGCCCTACACTACTGCACATCTCACTACTCATCTCACTTACCGGCCACCAGGCCATGTCTCGTCCAGCCAAGAAATATCCGCTCAAAGTATTCCTGCTCACCCTGCATGATGACTGACAGAGAGAGGGCTTACACATGAGCACAGTCACACACACATACATACATGCACATGGCATCAAATCGGAACATGGATGCAAGGAAAAAACACACATCAGTGACTCTTACCCAAATGCCGACAGCCAGGTTGAGGAGAAAGTAGGTTGTGATGACAATAATATCAGAGAAACTGAAGGACTGAGACAGGGCGTAGAAGTTGGTGGTGTGATTCGACATCTTCAGCTCGCGCCACAGCACAATGTGCACCTCTTAAAATCCTGATCCAGGAACTTTTACACTGCAATGTAAAGGTTTGCTACCAACCTATCCCTAAAAGCATGCATGCATACTCCTCTTTATTCTAATCTGATACCTATGTCGTGCAAGTCTCATTAAACTGCTGATGTACAGCCTCACCTTCTGACACTGTAAACCCACTTTGTAAACCTAATGACACACTTTTTAACAGACAACAACACTCTAAACACCCAGAAGAACACATTACACTTCCTAACCTATGGAGACTTCCCAAGTAACCACCACTACATAATCTAAGATAACAAATGTCCTAAGAATGATTACCCATAAACTTAAGCCCTTAAACTCTTGTTTTCCTCCCAACTCAGGCACAATAAACAGTCTGCTGACATTCAGACACACACTCAAACACACAATCCAGCCCTTGGTGAAAGTCCCTCCTCAACTGAGCTGTCCAGCTCGTGCAAGCTGACCTCACTGTTCCTGAAAGCCTGGAAGAAAGTATCTGGTGTGTGTGTGTGTGTGTGTGTGTGTGTGTGTGTGTGTGTGTGTGTGTGTGTGTGTGTGTGTGTGTGTGTGTGTGTGTGTGTGTGTGTGTGTGTGTGTGTGAACGCGTGCATGTGAGTGAGTGTCAAGAGGGCAGTCTTGGTTGAATTGATGATTAAACACATCAGCTTAATGTGGCACCTGCAGCGCTGACACACACACTGTGCTAGGTGATAATGGAGTGCATGCGTGGGTGAGTAGTGGAGTGCAGCAGATGCTCAGGTGGACCAGGGTCCACAGCCATGCATGCAAACACACACACAAACACACACACACACACACACACACACACACACACACACACAGACACACAAAAATAGTCAATCATTGCCGCTGACAAGTTTATAATCATTAGCATCTGAACACACAAATATGTGCTGGAGCGTGTTAAGTAGCGTGAACAGGAACATGTTAGAGAGAAACAGAGAGGGTTTGACAGTGTTTCATTCAGTTACTATGAGCCTCAGTAACTGAGAACTAAGTTTGCATATGAAGACTTACAATTCAATGCCATGCAACAGGTGGGAAATCTGACACCTACTCTTATAAAACAGTTGTAGAAATTGGCCTACTGAATTGTTTTAACTAACTGATCTATTTTAATATTTTTGCCGACAAATGGTTTTGCATTTGAGTTTAACAGCTAATCAAAATATTATCAAAATTGCAATATGGCCCAGTGCAATATCTATGTCACAGGAGCTGCATTTTAAACACCATTATAAACGAAGTATTGTAGCAACAAACTGCATTCTCCAGATGTGATAAAATATGTTTGTTTGGTATGGGCCCCAGCAAAACATCACATCATCATCATTTTAACAGCTTTTTTTCCCCCCAGTGAAACTGAAAGTTGTGATGCTAAAATAAGCATCACCACGGGAATTCTGAGTCATATGACAACTTTGTCATCTGTCAAAAAAATTGCAGTAAAAGTTCTTGGTACCATATTGTTCAGTAGGATGACAAATTATTTTTCAAAATGAACATGAACAACATGTTTTGTAATTAAACCCCGCACATAATTCCTGTTGTGTATTATTTTTGGAGAAGTGGCCCATGTTGCAGTGTTTGGAAAGTGGTGTAATTTGCACCTGCCTATGTTTCAGTGCATTTTCCTATTTAGAGCCCTACATGACTGCTCATGTCCTGTGAACGTGTCTGGGCATCCCTCTCTCCCAGTCAAATAAAGAAGAGAGAGAGAGAGGGAGAGAGAGAGAGAGAGAGAGAGAGAGAGAGAGAGAGAGAGAGAGAGAGAGAGAGAGTCTGCATTAGTGCCACTTGATGTGAAATTAACACAGTGTCACACAGGCGCACACACTGCTGGCCAGTGTTTGTCTGCTAAAGCAGCAGATGGTGGTGATGGAGACACCCTGACGTCACACACATCATCATTAATCTCACACAAATACACACACAGATAACAAAGTCAAACAAACTTAAGCTGAAAAAGGTTTTCCTGTGCAGTATCAAATTTCTAGAAGAAACAAGAATGCTTTTGGTATAAGAAAAAAAACAAAAACAAAAACCCTCAAACATATTTATCGGGGTGGCTGATGTAAGCTGAGAAGTTTTATCCAGTGCTTTTAGATTGCCTTGTTTCTCCTACACCAAACAACTGCTATCAGTGCCTCTGAGCAAGGCACAGAGCAGCTTCAGCAGGATGGTGCACACTACACTCCCTTTCCAAACTGTACCAGCATTGACAGTTTAAAGAGACAACTCCAAACTCATTTTTACAATCTTGCATATCAGTTTGAGTTGCCAACTATGATGTAAAAAGTGCTAAATAAAAACAAAGCGTTAAGGTTATGATTAGGATTACTATAACCATCCTTATTATTAGTGTAAGAGACCCAGATTGGCATGCTCTTGTGTGTTCGCTCTCTTGCCTGTTAAATCTCAAGTGACTGCCTCAAATGAAGGCATTTTGTTCTGGAAGGATCTCTGTTCTTGTGCAGTAGGGACGCAACTTTATTATCATATGTTTGTGTTAACTTTTCTAGTGAGTGACATGGTCGGCTGTCTTTACCAAATGGATGTTAAGTTAGAAGAAATTAGAAGTCTGCAATGTTATATTCCCTGAAGCTTTGTGTTATAATGAAATCCCTGGATTTTTTTTAATTATTTTTTTATGTCTGTCTCTTTATTGTGCAATAAAAAGTGAAGTGATTAGATACAACCTAACATTTACCAATACTTTGTTAAAATACCAAACTAATGTAATTAATTACTAAGGCCACCCCAGCTCTGATTGGGGCGTATCGGGATACGTGGTAAACACCAGCAGCCAATTAGGAGACAGGAAACCAGAGTTACCCGGAAGCAATACTTCACAACAAAAAAATTGCCGCGAACGGTGTTGTGTCAGAGCAGCTGCCGTCGTCGCGAAGGAAAGTTTTGTGAAAAAGTGTTGGAAGCTGTATTTAAGGTCGCATTAAAGTGAAGTGCCGTGTCTCTCCGAGCCGCCATGGATGAATACGAGGAGCTGCTCGGCATGGAGGACGACTTCGAGCAGCAGTTCGCCGACGAGCTGGAGGTGATGGCTCAGATGGACGACGGTGAGAAACCTAAACACCTAAACACACACTCTCTCTCTCTGACTCTGTTCCGCTGTGTTTGTCATTGCAGATTTTTTTCCAGACACACCGAACTGTGTTTTAAATGCTAGTGGAGATCCCAAGGTGTCCAGAAATACCAAACATGTCCTGCTGAATCACAGCGAAATGTGTATTAAATGATTCTGAAGACGTCTAGATGTTTTCTGTCTCGTGTAATGGGGCAGCCACAAAACAGTGGCATCTTGGGTTTGAATATTTCACTGGATCTTCAGAGTGATGTCGCTTCAGTCAAGGGTTGCAACCAGCACATACACAATAAGCTATTTATGTGCAGTTTTCATACAGTATGTAAAAACTGTTGTTGTTGTTGTTGTTGTTTTTTTTTTACTTTGTACAATGACTACATTTAGTATGCTCCAGTCTTTTTTCTGTTAGATTCAGAAACACAATATTTTTTTACAGCAGCTATAGACAGACATGGCTGTACTGTACATGCCAAAACCAAGAAGTTTTAATTTCACAGTTTTAGTATTTTTACAGGTAGAGAAATTTGATTTAAAAGTCCTAATGTTTTTAAGGGTCTCTAATTTTATCAGTTTTCACAAAACATGTAGGTTTTCATCATCACACGTTGAAGGTTGTTTTTTTTTTTTGTTTGTTTGTTTGTTTGTTTGTTTTGCATAAAGGAGTCAGACAGATTCAGCTAAAAATGAATACCGTAATTAACGTGTTTCAAGTCATGAGAAAATTAGTTCCACCCCCCTGCGTTTTCATGCATTAGTGAGTTTGAGTTTGGCTTTATTCAAATGAGCAAATAACCGCCTTTAATGATTTTTATGTGTGTCAACTGCTAAACACGCACACACACACACACACACACACACACACACACACACCATGGAGGGAGGGGGAAAGCAGGCCAAGTCCAAACGTTTGCTTTTGAACACCTTTAGTCTTGGCTTCTGAAATGCAGGTGCAGGCATATTTTATTCAAAGATGTGGTTTATTGCAGGAGGAGAAGGTGCTTTAACAATGTGCACGAGTCACTGTTTATAATAATGTAATAAAAAAAACTGCATGGCATGTGACTATTAGGATTCATAAGAAATATGTATAGAAAATATGTAATGGTGGAGAGTCTTTTGGATATTTAGTTGTGTTGCAGTTGTATAAGATCCACTTCAGTGCAGGAGTTTTCCTGGCAACATGAATGATCTGGAAGACACAGCTTTCAATGTGTGTCCTGTAAAGTCTGATTAATCTCAATACTATAGCAAGAAAGTGCAACAAATGATTGTTTTTCTTTTAAAATCTATATTGTCAGAGCCCAAACCATGTATAGAGCCAAAACTTTGAAAATCTGAAATTCCCGATCTGTTTTTCAAAAAGGTGTTTTCAGGTACAATCAAATGCTGGAGAGGCCTTCCACCTGACTTTGTGCTCAGCTACTATATTGAATTAAATACATAAACAAGGCTCTGTTGATGCATCAGACAGATAATTGACTCGGAATTGGCGCTATTTCTCAATACTGTTTTTTTAATAGAACATTACTCATGTAAAAAAAAAAAACAGCTTCCCCTCAGCGATCAATGAATTATTTATGATTCTGATTCTTAAAATGATGTAATTATGCATGTTTATTTGTTGGTGATCAACAGATTTTCGGAAGCGGGGTCCTCAGCGCCCACAAGAAGACATTTCAGACATAGAGCACCTGCTGGGTGACCAGCCCGTCAGTGAGTGCACCTTTACATGTCGTTTTCATTTTATTGGTATTTCTTGGTGTGAATTTATGACTGCATTTTAACTCCAACTGCATCCCATGCAGCCCCGAAGGCAAAGCGCCAGAAACAGGATGCTGGTGTGGTCAAGCGACTTTTTGACCCATCGCAGACTCAGGAGGTCACAGCCCCGTCGCAGAGTGATGACATCACACCCCCGTCTTCCCCAGAGCAGTACGAACCCTCTCGGCCCTTCAGGTAGGAGAGATGGATGGGATGATTACAAAGCGAAAAAGAAAGTGAGACAGAAAAGAGCAAAAGATGTCTGGTGGTAAATGAGAGAGGGAGAGGGGAAGTGATGAAAGTGGGGACATCCAGCGTTTTTTTTTTTCACTTCATTAAATACATTTAATACCTTTAATACCTTCTCGACTGGTCTACTACTTGATACGGCTGCTGAGAATATTTACTGCTATTGGTGGCAGCTGGTGATCTTAAAACAGACTCACGATGTTTTCCAGGTCGACCCAGGCAGTGCTGGACATCAGTGGCTTTGCTGCTATTCCAGAGTCACCCTGGCGACCTGCCCCGGCAACAGCATCACTGCAGGTGCTAAAGCGCCCCCCTTTGGAGGGAGACTACATCTCTGTGACAGACTCATCAGGAAGTCGAGTGTATCTCCGCCAAAAAGAAGACACAGGGCCAAAGGTCAAGCTCTAAGACACTTACACAGCTGTTGGACACGTTTAACAAGGAACACAGGCTAAACACTGATTTACTGCTTTTATTCATGCCTGTGGTGTCCAGTGTTGATTGTTAATTTTATTCTGTTTCCATCTAACCTTGTGTGCGCTTCCAGGTAGTGGACCCAAGAACGGTGCGTAACTCCCAAGGTGGGCTGGGGCTGCTGGCCGTACCAGTCGAAGTGCTGAGAGAACAAGAGGCGGAGAAGGTGAGTGACATCGTTCTGTGAAATACAAACCCCCGATTATTAGGCTGATCATTTTTCGTGATCAGATCTTCAGTTTTTGGTTTTTGACATTAAATTGTGCACTGTGTATTCAAAACTCTTCAGTAAGTTTTACCTGTGCATGTTTCACACTGGCCTACACAAAAGAAGCTCTATTGAAAGTGTGCTTCTGTGTCTTCTAACAGAAGTGATGCAGTGCTGATCTCTTTTTTTTTTTTTTTTGTCCACACTCTCATATTTTTTAAGAGTCCACTCTATAGTACATTCTTATTGAGGATTTCAGGATTTTCCTCAGACAAAAGACTGCATTACAGTAGTTTTAAATGGAAAGGTATTGTTCAAACTCACTAATTAAATGGAAATTAATGGAATTAAGTTTAAGTGACATGAAATGATAAACACATCTATACCAGCTACACCATTTGGTGCAAAAACAAAACAACAACTGGGTATATTAACACAGATTACTTTGTGCAGATCTCTGACAAACCAAACTTGGTATTTAGCATTACTCAGTAATTCTGTAGCATTATAGCACAGTGTCAGTGGGTGGAGGTGAATTTACTTTGAGCATGACTGTGTTTTATGTGATTCAAGAGTTTGCAAAAATAGTTCTGTTTTTCTTTTTTTAAATCACGCAGCGCCATCAGCAGGTTATGGAGGAATCTCAGCGCCTGACAGAGCTGTTGGCTAAGTAATTTCCACTTTTCTCCTGCATAACACACTCACACACACACTCACACACACACACACACACACACACACACACATACACACAGACACACACCATGACTCTAAATACACATAGTGGCTGCTTCTATAATGTCTTTTTGGGCATGTGTAACACATTGCAGCGGTGTGGATGAGGTGTTGGTTGAGCCGGACAGCCGGGAAGGGGAAGCTAACAATAACGATGAAGAGGAGGAGGGCCACAGATCTCGGCTCTGGGTGGACAGATATTCTCCTCAGCACTACACTGAACTTCTCAGTGATGATGTAAGTAATTTATTCTGGCTCTTTGCGTCTACATGTGCATGAGTAAAACACGATTGTAACGGGGAAAATCCAAATTTTTGTGTGAATGTATGATTTGTGTTGTTGTAGTTTACCAACCGCTGTCTGCTGAAGTGGCTGAAGCTGTGGGACACTGTTGTGTTTGGGAGAGAGAGGAAGTCCCGCCCACCCCAGCCTGACAGACAGGCTGCTAACCAGAACTCATCCAAACCTAATCAAGCCAATCAGAATGCAAATCGCTTCAAGAGCAAGAGTCAGCTGACTGAGGAGCTGCTGGAGGCTGAACTCGACCAGTATAAACGACCCAAATTCAAGGTATACATGCTCACTTACCTTAACAATAATAATAATAATAATAATAAAACTTTATTTATATAGCACTTTTATTAACAAAATTACAAAGTGTTTTACAGAAAGAAAATTGAAAGCAGCACTTAAAACAAAAGAAAAAAGATCATGTAACAAGGGAAAAAATTACACAAAAATATAAACTAATAAAATACAGCTGCATATCAAGCATTCATAAAATCCTTCTGATAAAATAATGTTTTGAGAAGAGACTTAAAAGACATTAAAGATGTTGCCTGTCTGATCTCAACAGGCAGACTCCCTCACAGTTTGGGTATACCACATACAAATGTATTCATTAATACATTGTCAATTAAATGAGCTTTTGCCTTTTTGAAAGAGTTTGCACAACTGTATGTATTCCAGTGTCCCAGAGACTGAGTGCATCATTAAATCACGGAAAAAAACTTTAATCAAGCATGTTGAGTCACACAATTTTTCCCTGAAATTAAGTAAGAATACCTCAGTGCTCAACAAAGTTTTTCATACTTAACCCAGCTTTGAAGTCCTGTTGTTATAATTTACATTTTTCCTTTTTTTTCTGTTTTCCAGGTGGCTTTGTTGTCAGGTCCTCCAGGTTTGGGCAAGACCACCCTGGCCCATGTCATAGCAAAGCATGCTGGGTACAATGTGGTGGAAATCAATGCCAGGTTGGAGAAACTGAATTAAGGATAAGTCACACTAATCAAATCGATGGTAATCAATTGATGGTAATGCCCCTTGCTGTCTCCACAGTGACGACCGCAGCGCCGAGGTGTTCCAGAAGCGCATCGACACGGCAACCCAGATGAAGTCGGTTTTAGCAGCCGATCAGAGGCCCAACTGCCTCATCATTGACGAAATCGACGGAGCTCCTGTGGTATGTGCCACCCACTGCTGAAGTAACACCAGAAAAATAAATGGGACTGGATTGTGGGTACAGTCCTCTAACATCTTAATCATGCAGGCGCTTATTTTTCCCTCTGTGGTGTTTTGCAGGCTGCCATCAATATTCTGTTAGCAACTCTTAACAGGAAGGACGGACAGGGTGGAGAGGCAGGCACAGAAGCCATGAAGAAAAAAAAGAAGAAGGAGTCCATCCTGCTTCGGCCAATCATATGCATCTGTAACGACCTGTAAGACCCATAATGATGTGGAAAAGGCAGATTTTTTTTTTATTGCATTGCCGTGATTTGACATGCTTGGTATATAATTAATGCGTTGGAGTGATGTGTAGTGTTACCATTTTGCAATTACAGGATGTCTGCAGATCCCTAAAAAGTCTGAAATTCATTTTCATAAATGCTAGGCTTTAATAACATTAAATATTCTTAAATTTGGATTTATGAGGTCTTAGTATCACTAAACATTTTTATCTAATTTCATTTATCCACCTATATGTTTTGGTTAAAATGTATCTTTTTTGTTAAAGTTCCTCTGCTCAGAGTCAACATTTGTGTTGTTATAAAACCCTCAGCCTGCTACTGTTGAACTTAATACTGTCTTTATGTTTAGTTGTTGGGAAAACATCTATTGTAGATGAACCCAGCTCACTTAAATGTCATACTTACCTGTAGAAAGTAATCCAAGAAAATTGTTGTACTTACCTGTCCCCATGACCTGCCCCAAATTCTGTGGAAAAGGTCACATTTATTGAAGTATTCCCTTGCCATCGTACATGAAGGAAACTTTTGCAATAACAGTTCATTGACTCATCTAGTTAATAACTGACCATATTCCTACCTAACCTCTGCATTGGTTAATTTACAGAGCATTTACCGTTTATACTTAACTGTCCAAAAAATCAGTCCTAAGGTTTGCTAAAATTTGTCTTAAGTCTTGTTAAAAGCATAAAATTGAACTAATGCCTGTAGACGCCCTGACTCTGTCTCTGTCCTGTCAGTTATGTTCCAGCCCTCAGACCTCTGAGGCAGCAGGCCTTCCTGTTGGCTTTCCCCCAGACACAGCCCTCCCGCCTGGCACAGAGACTGGCAGAGGTCAGCATACACACACACACACACACACACACACACACACACACACACACACACACACACACACACACACATAGACACACACACCACAGGGTTTCTTCTGGAAAAGTATGAAAAAGTATGGGATATGATTTTGATCATTTCCAGGACTGGAATAGTGTGGAAAAAGAGGAGACAGTATGGAATATATTCAATTTCCCAGACTATTGCCTGGATTAACAGTTTCCTAAAAAGTGTAATTCAGAAATTGCAATAATTAATAAATTAATCATACAAGCAGAGTATTTTGATTTGGTTCACATTTGGAGCAGCCAGCTGAATATTTTCCATTGTGTGGGCGAGGCAATGCGATTCAAAATCCTGTCCATATCACTGTGTGCAAATCAACGGTGGCATTTCCTGTACCATTCCACTCAAGGCCACAAGATGGGAAAGCTTTTCTGAGAAATAGCCTACCCATCCAAAATGTAAAAATGGTCAGTGAAAGCGTCTCAAACCCTAAAGAGCATGGTGCAAAGTAAGCTGTGTGTAAAATCATGAGCAAGGCAGCCGTCACTCGTCATGTGGAAGGGAAAAAACACGATGAGCTTGTGAAAGCATCATCAGCACCCAGCTCTCATCATTTTTTTTTGCTCAGCCCACCCATGCGAGGCTGAGGAGTGATGTGAGTGAGGAGTCTTAACCCGAGGGTGAATTAAAGCGCTCATCCTCAGCACTGAATGAATTGAACAGCTGGCAATAGCATAGATACAGGATGTAACAGGTAACAGTTTTATTATGTGATAAACATGTCGCTATCAGTAATGTGAGATGTGACAGTCTGAAAAAAATCAACCGAGATGTCAAGAATTTTGAAATGGAAAATGTGTAGGAGCCGTGGCACACACATACAGGCTATATAAACATGCACACACACACCAACCGTCCTGGTTTACAGGGTGAGTTTCTTTTATTTTTATTTTTTTAATGTTTATGGTTGGCTGCTGTTCAGATCTCCCGGCGGCAGGGGATGAAGGCAGACACGGGCACTCTGATGGCGCTGTGTGAGAAGACCGACAACGACATCCGGTCCTGCATCAACACTCTACAGGTGGGTGGCAACACTGTTAAAGAGAGGCCACCTGGTACTGAGCCTCGGTGTCCCGGCTGACAGGATGGGCAAACTGCAGGCAGTTCATTAGCATGTAAAAGCATGTGGTTTTGTGTGTTTGTGTGTGTGTTTGTGTAGTTCCTTCATGGTCGAGGCCAGCGGCAGGTGGATGCGAAGATGGTCCAGAGTGTGTCTGTGGGGCAGAAGGACCAGAACAAAGGCCTGTTCCACTTATGGCAAGAAATCTTCCAGTTGCCACGTATGAAGCGGTATGTCGCCCTCTGCATGTGTGCGTGTGTGTGTGTGTGTGTGTGTGTGTGTGTGTGTGCGTGTGTGTGTGTGTGTGTTTGTGCATCCCCCCAGTTCTTCTTGAAATCAGTCATTTTATGTTTTTGGATGAAACTTCACTCAACACTTTGCTAGGCAGTTTGCCAATATGCACAGCGTGTGCAGAAAAACTAGTGCCAAAAGTTGGGGAAGGAAAAAAAAAAAAGAAAAAGTTACAAATATTTTCTTGTTTTGACTGCAATGCAGTAAAATCGAGATTATTTACAAGATGTTCTATCCCCCATTTTCTAAAAAGGAATTAGGGAAATGGGGGGCAACATTGCAGAGAATTTTTCGTATCAGTGGCTCTTGCATCTTATAGGGAGTTGTTGATTCACTGTTGGTGCATAAATGTTAATTTGTTTGTGTCTGGACTGGATTTTTAATATCATCCACTGGTAGAGATCACACAGTATGCTTGTCTCACACCACTATTCAATGCACAGCATGTTCAAGTTCGAGGTAATGTTTATTTTTAGCCCTTAATCACTCTGCTTACATTCCCTAAGGGAGCAGTGATTTGCTACCAAACACAAAACCATGTAACAGAATAATGTTCAGAGACAGCAAAGTATGACTGTGCAGAATCATGTTTCATTTTGAGCCACATCTATTTCTAGCAATGGTAATGGCTTGCTAGAATGTAAACAGTTTAAAATGGTGTCATTACAAAGAGTAAATAGTGTCATTTTGATGGATAAATTGTGATGGAAAAACCATAGCATTTACAATTATTACGGCACAGTAAAATATAGCTCATATCAATACTCATTTTGCTCTCTCAGGTATGTTTTGTCACAACTTTGTACTCATAACCACAAAATACGCACATTTTGATGCTGTTTTATCGCTGTATGCTGGACAAAAAAAGGTGAAGTTTTTAACATTTACATATTTGGTGTTTCTCTGTCTCTTTTCCATTCCACCTGCCAGTGTGCTTTTTTTTTGGTTAATGACTGTAATGTTTGTAATTTTCTTATTGGGTCGGCGCCTCTTGCACACCTGTCTGGCCAGGAAAGGGGTCTCCTCTCTCTGTAGTCCTTCTCAATATGTCTTCCATTTTTTCCCTGTTACAGCTGAGTTTTTGGGGAGTTTTTTTTCGTGCCTGCTAAAAGGATTAAGTCAGGGGGGGTCATCCTGTTTTTTGTAAACATGTGGGCATGCAAAGCCCTTTGAGACTGTAAACAGTGTCATTGGGCTTTAAATAAACTTGAACTTGAACCCGAGTTATAAAGCAACTTGTCCTAGAGGTAAAAATGAGGAAAGGACGATTGATGTTCATGTGGCTGGTCATACCTCCAAATCTGACTGCCAGGGTGGCATATGCTCTCTTTGTTCTGTCCTCTAGTTGCTGACTGATTATATGTTGCCACATGTGGTGTTTTAGGAAGCGTGTGGGTGAGGGGTTTGAAGAAGGAGCTGGGGCAGGAGGTGGAGCTCAGAGGTTTCAGAACATCCTACACCTGGCTTCATCCAGCGGAGATTACGAAAAAGTTGCACAGGTAACGCCCACACAAGAAGCCATGTCATGTCTTAAGGCTTTTAAAGAAGTGTGACGTGTGATCTCGGTAAATGATTGCACAGCAGTTTGCCATTTGCACTATGTGAGCAGCAAAAGTTTAAAATTTAATATTAACAGAACATGTTACAAAGATTTGCTTGTTCTGACTACAGTACAGTAAAATTGTGATTATTCATAAAACTTTCTCTCCCCCATTAATTAAATGAATTAAGGAAATGGGGACAAAATTGCTAAATATGTTCCTATCATAGAAATAAAAGTGGGTAGAATGGTACACAGCAATTTGAGTATTCCCGGGTGAATCCTCTTGCCAAGGCAACGGCTGACACATTCACTGATGTTTGTTTATGTTGGTAAAGGCCTGATGCACGGCAAGTGGAAAACATTTCCTGTTTGTTTTTGAACATTTCTTTCCCTCTGTGTCCTCAGGGTCTGTATGATAACTTTCTGTCCATGCGGGTGAGGGACCCCAACCTGCACAGTGTGTGTGAGGCGCTGGACTGGCTGTCGTTCTCAGACAAGTTGAACCAAGTCATGCTGCACGGGCAGAACTTTTCCCTGCTGCGATACTCCCCCTTCCTGTCCGTCACATTCCACTTCCTTTTCGCTCACACACACGTCCCCCGCATCAACTACCCCCACAGCCAGCATGAGGTACATCAAACTCTTGAGATGCTTTGAGCACTTCACCTGACAGCTTCAGGTAGCAATTCTTTTCTGAGGTTAAAGATAAGTCCCAGGCAGGAGAGCAGATTTGGAGTCTAGAGTTGTCTTTTTTTTTTTTTTTTTTTTGGTGAATTAAAAAAAATCCTCATTAATTTTCTCTCTATTGATAACAGAGTTAGGTACCTTGAACAGTATCCAAGAGTGAAAGTTTAAGATCTGTGCTCAGAAGGAAAACACAATTATGCTCAGAAAGAAGAAAAAATACAGATACACATAACATCAGGAATTTTAAAGTGTTTGAAAACAAAATCTGAGATTGACCAGGCCATAAATGTATGTTCTCGCCCTTTCCTCCTCAGGCCTCTTCACGTCTTCACAGCAGCAAGAACGCTTTGTCCACCATGTTGGCTGACATCCCAGCATGCGTCAGAAGTCGGCTCAGTGAGCTCAGCCTGACCGTTGATATTCTCACGCTGCTCCTCGACATCATCTGTCCCAAACTGCGACCCGTAGGTAGAAGTATATGTGTGCACATACATGTAGGGTGTCTCTGAGTGCAGGTGATAAAGGTGTTCAACGTGTTGTGGGCCTCGTTCTTTTCATCTTTCTGTGGACACCAGAGAAGCTGCATCAGTCTGTATGATTCTGTTGCTATAATGAAATCACACAATTCAATTCAATTAATTCAATTCAATTAGCCTTTATTGTCTCCAAGAAGAAATTTGTCTTGGGCACCAAGAGACAGCGTTATACATAAATACAAAAACATACATACCACATACATACATTCACAAATGATCTTTTCGATTGTGCCTCATTAAGTTTTTCATTCTGTCACTTGTTGGCATTGGAAATAAGTCCAGTCTGCGGATTGTTTGCCTTGCAGTGCAACATTCACTCTTTCTTATTTTATTATCTTGTCCTGTTGTTGTTGTTGCACTTACACACAGCTTTGTATATGGGTGCAAAGGTAGAATCTTCCACATTTACACACATAAATAACCATCTTAATGGAGCTCCAGGGAGATTAGAACAAAATGTTTGCGTTAACTTTAAAACCTTTGCAATTGCTGCCTCCAAGGAAGTGCGCTGAGACCTGTTGAAGTAAAGAAAAGGTTAACATCTTGTCCAATGTCAAGCCTCACTTTGCCAAGTTTTATGCCAATTGAATAACGTATTTGTTTTGATAAACTAGGCCTACATGCTTTTTCCTTTGTCATATTTGTGAAACAAGAGCATCCTTACAAAAATGGCTCAGAGCTGAAGAGGTATGGTAAAAAAAAGGATCTAAATGTCTCTTTCAATCTGTCTCGGTACTATGAGCATGTCGAGTTTCCATATAGTTACATCACATTTCTCTGTTGAGTAAAACGAGAAGGAAAATATGTCACCCCTGTAGGGATGGCACTAAAGGCACAAGAATTGCAGTGGCAGCAAAGAGGATGGCCCCTCTCCTGTGTGCAGCCATCTGAAATGTGCACACAGCTGTATTTACAGGCCTATTCTAATCTTTAATCATTATAATCAGTAGACAGGCCAAGTCCAGAAGTAGCCCCCCATGCCACCAGGCGCCTTTTTGAAGTCGGAAAAAACCTAGTCTTAGGAGAGAAACCATAAAAAGCCTCATCATGAATATAGGTGCTTTCTGACCAGAGGAACTTTTTCATAGTTCTAAGAACTGTCGAAGGAACTACCCGTTTTATTTTATTTTATTTTTTGTGTACGCACTGCAGGAAGTGGGAATGATTGTACTTCTTACAACTAGGTTTTGAGGGATTTTTTTAGCTCCTGCTTCAGGGTAGGTACTTTCCAAGTAGAAGAGGAACCTTGAATGATGAAAGTGTACAGTGATTGATTTGGGTATAAGTGTAAATGGATCCGCAGTGACGTCCAGGCTTGAAACCTGCGACACACAACAAACACAGCTCTAGAACTGTCCGTTTGGAGAGTGCCTTATGTCGCTTAAACGAGTAAAAAGTAGTCGTTTTTTGTTTTTTTTTAAATCATGTAGTTTACTGCAGGTGTGGTCATATGTGCATTGGGTGTTTTTCTGTTGGTGAATGGTTCTTGTTCACAATGAGCAAGAAAATGAAGTGACAACATTATAATCCTGCAGTTTTTTAACTTTATTGAGATGTAGAAGCTTTTCAGATGTCTTACAAAATGGCATGATCTCAAGCCTACAAATGAAGTTTCCCCACGTTATTCCTCTGTTCTCCTGCCAGGTGAACCCTCAGCTCTTCAGCAGCAGGGAGAAGCAGCAGATGCGTGAGCTGATCGACACCATGCTCGCCTACAACCTCTCGTACAGGCAGGACCGCACGCCCGAGGGACAGTACACATACGTATTGGAGCCGTAAGTACACACACATACACACTCTGTCTAAACACACAGTGCGTAAACACCAATGGTATGTGTAATTATCGCCAGTCATGTTGTATGACACATCGTCCTGTGTTCAGTGATGTAATGACCCACAAACCCATGCACCTGTAGATCTTATGGATGACAGGTATGGTTACATTTTCATTGGATGAGGTAGAGATGTTTCGTTGTATGAATCATCCTGCTGTATCTTAAGATAATGTTTCTGATCAAATTCCCGACGAAAATATTGAAGTGAGAGTATAGAAGCGTTCTTCTTTTATTGGAATCACTTGTTTGTTTGTTTTTATGTACCTATCACCCACCACCTAGGTGTGCAGGGGCTTCACCCCCACCCACGTAGTGTACATGGACACATTGAGAACAGATGTGTTTTTTTCCTGGGGTGTTGAAGGTCACTGTTCTTGTCCACACTGTGGGATTCTATGGGGGCTTAGAGAATAATCCCCTTAACACCTGGTGTGGATGTGTGCGTGTGGACTGATGGATGCCTGTGTTGGGGCAGAGAGCAAACTGAAGCCCTCCTCCACAATGGGGTATAGATGGATGGATAAAGGATAGATTGATTAGAGGAGGGAAAGGAACAGGAACCTCCATGTGTAGTAAAAGTAGGAGTGAATCAGAAATAGAAGACCTTTTTGTGTGGTTTCTGAGGACAGAGGAGGATCTGATTATGGTAGAATGGGATAGCTAGCCTTGCCTAGCCGTAGCTAAGCCATGCCGGCCCGGGCCGAGGAGCAGGACGCCTCGGACGGAGGCTCCTTCCTGCAGGCTCGCTGTGACCAGGTGCTTTTCACCAACGACTGGTGCCTGCCTCTAGTGGTGGCTCTGCTGCTGCTGTTTCTGGTCTACACCTTCCTGTACCTGCCGTCCCGAGCACACCACAACACCACTTTCTGACACTGTATGGATACAGACTCACAGACGCTGTGGTGGATATAAAGGTTCAACAGATCCAGCAGACAGTTGCTACAGTGGATACACCCACTCCAAACAGGACTCTTTGATTGGACTGTTCCTTTTTTGGCCACCAATTTGATTGGTCATGTTCTGCATGCCTTCCTGCCACCAGAAAGAGAGAGAGAGAGGCAGTGATAGAGCAGGAGAGCATTACAAATCAGAATTTGCATTTGGATCAGGAGAATGTGCAGTGTGACAGCACACCGCTGTGTGATATCTTCTTGGACTTTGCCCCCATATCTGTTGTGTAACATTCTTGATGCTTTATTTGAATATAGCCCCTCCTGTATTTTACAGTATGCTATAATTTAGCGCTCTGGCCTGTTATTGCAAAATGGGTGTAAGGAATATAGTTCACATGTAATCAAAGACTGACACAGTCTTTGGCCCATAAAGAGGACCTTTTTCATCGTGACAAAACAAATTGATGCATGGCTTAAAATAGCAGACCAAACAGATGTTTCAGCTCTCATCAGTGATTAGTTGTAAATGACACTGCACAACCAGGACAAAAGGAGGAAAAACGTCTGAGTGTGACAAACCCTCTGAACTCTATTAACATTTAACCTAACACTAAGACAAAACTAATGCAAAAGTTGTATTGTACATTACTGAAACCTAAATAACTGTTTTTTTTTTTTTTGTTAAATATACCTACTCTATAATATAAAACATGATGCAGATGCCACAGATCAGAGCGCTGTCTGTACATTTAACTGTAATAATGAATTGCATAAATGTGTGTGCCAGAAGTTAAAGTACCCAATATTAGCTCCAGATTGTATTAGCCATGACTTTATAGAGGTGGGAACTGAGCTGAGACCTGCCTGCGACACTGCTGGTAGTCCATAATGATAAATCATAATAAATACCTCACAATCGCATTGAAATTCTTATCTGTATGATTTGTGGCTGTCGGGCATGGAGAGGACAAGTATGTTTTCTCCAATACATTCTGTGTGTTTGTGTGTGTGTGTGTGTGTGTGTGTGTGTGTGTGTGTGTGTGTGTGTGTGTGTGTGTGTGTTGAAGAGATGGGGATCAGCTGTAAGAGGATTATGGTATTAAAAGAGTGACAGATTTGGGGTTTTATTCTGGAAAATGAAAACCATGGCAACGGCAAAGGAAGCTATTTGTTATTTTCTCCATGTTTGTCACCTAACAGGGCACTGCTGTCAGCTGCAAGCTGTGAGTGTGTTGCATGTGTGTGTGTGTGCCTGCGTGTAAACTACAGCTCTCTGGACTAATATGTTATCTCCCTGTGCAAAATGTTTGTGAAGAGCAGTTTTATTATTGACAACTTTGTTTGTGTGTGTGCGTGTGTGCGCGTATGTGTGCGCGAAGGCGTGTAGAGGAGGTGGTTAGGTTCCCGGGCCTGCCCCCCCGCCGCCAGCTGACATACCAAGCCAAGCAAACCATCAGCAGAGAGATGGAGCAGGAGAAAATGAGGAGAGCCGAGCAATTGATGCTGCTGCGAAACCCTGCCGTGAGACATGCACACACACACACACACACACACACACAAACACAGAAGCTTTGCCTGAGAAGTTGTGCGTTTGACCCAAGCTATAGAGCATCCAGTGTGTTGTTACGGTCTGCATGTAATAATCTGTGTGATGCAGAAGGAGGAACCAAAGCAGAGTGCTCAACCCAAACCAGCTGGGAACCATCTAAACCATCAGCAGAGGCTGGAGAACATCGTCAGGCAGACCACCGTGGAGACCAGGGTGAGACACGCACACACACACACACACACACACACACACACACACACGTGCCTGTGCATGTGCACACCTACAGTACCTGTGACCAATCATGACCTTACCTTAGTCGCCTGTTCTGGACAATACCAGTAGGTGGAGCCAGAGAGGGGCAGCCAGGCCAAGCCTAACCCCATCGCTCATTAGGGCGACTACCATAGAAACAGAATCAAGTAGAACTGACATTGTCTTGTGGATTCTACATCTGCTAATGGGCCAACTGGCAGCCATCTTTGAGGGAAGAATTTAGTAAATGTATTAACAGATCCGTCATGACATAACAAACACAATTCAGATTATTTGTAATGGAAGATATCTATACATGCAATTTGAACAATGATATGTAAACCATTTGATTTTGGCCCCAAGATGTCACTAACTGACAGACTGCTGACGTCTAGCTCAGGTTCATGTGATCCTGTAACCTAACCCAAACTGCAGCAGACAGACACCAGTCTCCACCACACTAATTCAATAAGGTAACATAAAGGGTAAAGCCAGCAAATTAAATTAGTTATGATGTCAATTACATTAGCTATGTTTTAACATTAAATAATGTTATGGCAAAGCCACCCGTCCCAGCTTCCTAAAATCTGTTAATTTTTATTTGAATAAAAATACAAGAGTCACAGCATGGTTTTAAGAATCAGTATGTTTAATTTTGTAGAGTACACTGACAACACAGCATGTTTACTGTTCTGTGCATCTTACTAGCTCAGCTTAAATCTTCAGCTAAACTGCCTGACCTGGTCTAACTCTTCTGGCAACACAGTGACATCACTGAATGTTTACAGCTGTTATCTGGGCATGAGGAATCACCCAGAAATACCAAATACAGCGACTCAACATGAACCAAAGGCCGATGCACCTTCTACTAAATTATATTTCTGTGGTGATGACATACATTGAACAGCAGGGCCTCGCTGCATGGATGTTGACAGAGCGAGGTGTTGCAGTGCTATAGTCAGTACGGTTGAAATAACTTTACTCTCTGCAGGGAAATTCATTTGTGCAATCATAAAAGCATGTCACAACAATCACAACATACAAGTTCACAAAATGTAGATAAACCAAAATTTAGATAAAAAAAAAAGTCAGATGTGTGTCCTTGGCCTTCAAGTTCTCAGTCCTAGTTCAGTAATAGACTGATGGAGAGAGAGGGAAATAGACTCTAGAGGGGAGAAATGAGGATAATGAGAAGCCAGTGGGCTACGGTCCCTAATGGTGAAACTGAGAAATTAGGCTAATGAGAGGTGATGGTGTGTGTGTGTGTGTGTGAGAGAGAGAGAGAGAGAGTGAAAGAGTGTGAGCGCGCACTTGCATTCATGTGTTCATTGATTCATATCGACCTTGTTAGAGAGGACACCAAGGGATCCTGATTAACGTCAGCCTCATTGAATGATTTATATACTCATCATTCTATTTTGTGTGTGCATGTGTGCGTGTGTGTTACAGCCAGAGGTGGATTTCTTTGGTCGTGCTGTTGCCCCCAAACCCCAGAGACCGCAGCCAACCTCAGACTCAGGTACTATATTGGCTGCTTGCTAAGTGGCATTAGTGTAGCACAGCCTCATTCAGGCAGACCCTTTGGGAGCAACGGCTGTTTCGAAAAAACCAAATGCCCGGGGCAACCAAGGCCCAAATGCACTGGAGCTGATAACTGATGGGTGTTACGTAACACTGCTAATTTGGGGCTTCAGTGCCACACTGCAGGCAGCAGATTTAAAGTGTCAACAGCACTGGTTCTTGCCTTTTACCATGTTTTTCTTAGTGAGCCATTAAAGTGTTACGTATACATTTTTTTTTTCTTTTTTTGAAGTCATAAAACATCATAGAAAATCTTGGAGTGGCTCCAAAATAATCCTGAAAAATTGAACCAAATTTTGAGGGCAGATGCATCAGCTGGTTTGACTCATCAGTAGTGCGTTGTGCCATTTGAGTCAAGCTGTGTCTGATGCAACCAGGGTACCTCTGGTGCCAGATGTATTGTGCATGGAGTGTTGCACATTTCTCTATAGTCCATACTCTGTAATCTAATTTGCGTCTGAAGCGTTTGAATCTTGGGATTGTTGTAAAATTTGATTTAGTGTAATATGGACTGGCTTGAAGATAAGGTGGATAAAAGAACAATGTCTGAAGTGTGTCTTACAGAGCTAGACCTTTTGTGAAAGGGTAACGTAAAGGGAAATTCCAGCCTGAATCACATTAACACTGTATGAAACCTTGGGCCGGAAATTGACATTGCATTCCCGGTTCCATTTTGTTTGATGTTGCATTTTTGTTACTTCATGACTAACAAAAAGTGAATCCACTGACGTCACTGGGAGCTATTATCAGCATAGCTAGAGAATATCTGCGCAATGGCATTTAGCAGGGGGAAAAATTCAGCAGCATAAAGCAGACACATTAACTGTCAACCCGTAATAAAACAGCAAGGTCTTTGTAGGCTCATTGATTTCTCCCCACGTGTTAAACAAACATACAGGGAGAGATCCAGCACTGAAGAGGTAGAGCTAACATCTTTCTCCCACTGTCCTCCACTGTAACTGCAGCTGCTCGCTGTGTGCATCATTATTGGCAAGTTTACCAGTGGGAAGATCAGAATTATACCCTAAAACAACAAAATGGCACCAGAGGGGCAATGCCAAATCACCAGGCTGTATTTATAAACTAGCTGTGTGTTTTAGGCTGGAATTTCAGGGTGGAATTTTCCCTTTCTCTTTTCTGAGTCATATAAAAACCTTTTGGTACCACTTTACAATAAGACTACTCTCATAAAGGGTTTATTAATGGTTGATAATTAGGTTATTAATTAGGTTGTTAACACTTAAATAAAAATATAAATCATTAATAAACATTTACAAAAATGTTTTAACATTTGTCATACAGTGGTGCTGGCTCACTATTTGGCAAGATCGAGTAAAGTAAGATATGCAACTAGCAAGATCTGAGATTTAACAAAATAGATGCAGTACAGCAGGAAGTTGATCAATCCAAAAAGTGAGCCTGCATCGAAAATTCATGAAAAAATTGTTTATTAATGATTTATAAAGTGTTTATAATCTAATTAAGAACCTAATCATAAACCCTTTTTGTAAGGGTAGTCTTGTGGTACCAACCTTGTTTCCTTGTCTGCAGGTGAGAAGAGTACGGAGCTGGCCATGGGAAAGGCAGTCGGCAACAGTGATGTGTGGTTCCGGTTCAACGAGGGCATGTCCAATGCTGTCAGGCGAAATGTCTACATCAGAGAACTGCTTTAACCCCCAAACACACACACACACACACACACACACACACACCAAAAACTCATTCTCAAATCGATTGTGTTCCTTCTGTGTATGTTTGACTGGTCAGGTGTGTTTTATGTAATCATCACAGTCCATCCATAATCCATCTCATAAATTCAAAACAGTCTTTATTTTGATTGACAGTGTAAAGAGCCAATAAAAACGTTTTGTTTGATAACATTTCTCAGTAGTCCGTCAAAACAAAACCTCTAAAAAGCTACTCTGTGCTGCACACTCACACACACGGCCAAGTCATCTTCCACTCGTCAGCATAAATTAAAACCATTCACGGGTCTCCAAATAAATAGACATTATAATAGCAATGTGTGTGTGTGTGTGAGAGAGAGAGAGTGAGTTAGTGCATTATGATTATGTGTGTGTGTTTGTGTGTGGGTGCATGGTCCTTTAGTTTATGTGCATCCGTGGTTTGCGTGTTTGCACACGTGTGTGACCATTAGAGGATCACACACTTGCCCTTCTCCACCCAGGGGTTGGCTCTCATCAGCTCAGGATTCAGGAATGGATCTTCACACACACAGCCCTCGATCCACTTCACCAGCCTGCAACACACACACACACACACACACACACACACACACACACACGACAACGACAAAAACACACGGTGAGCACAGGAACGACTTTTAAGCCCATCGGAGTCTGTGTGTGTTTGTGCTCCGGATGCACTCACTCAGTTACAGTGATGGAGGATTTCTCTCTGTTGATTGCCAGCTGGTACTGAAGGCTCTCCACTTCTCTCCTCATCTGTGGGACATCCAACTCGTCCATGATGCTAATGCTGTTAAGACACATAGAAACACACACAAAAAGAGTGACAAGTCGCTCAACTCTGCCCTCTGTATAGCTGGCAAGCAGGGCTGAACAACCAATAGAAGTATCAGAATTGCAATGTAGCCAAGTACAATATCAAAATCACAGAAGCTGACATTTTTGACAAAATACCACAATACTGACAAAATATTGTGGCACTACAGATGCCCTGCCTACAAAATATTTAGATGTGAAAAACAAATTAAAACATGTTTGTTTGGTACATGTCCCATCAAAACCTATATTATCATTTTAATATATACATACTTTGAGTAAAATTAAAGTTATAATGGAAAAAAAATGCCATTTTCCACTTTAATTGTGAATCACATGGCATGTTAATAGCTATAAAAATGATTTTTACAACAATCTTCAGCCCCTGGCAAAAGACTTAAACACATCAAGGTAAAAACGTGGTAGAAAAACAACACTGCAAACATTTTGTTATAACTAAATGAGGACACATTGTAGTGAACTTTAACTGCTTCAATGTTAGAAAAGTATTCCATGTAATTGCAAGTCCTCTTTTAATTGTTACAGCTGATAAAAATAACTGAATAAACTAAGAAGGCCGTAGCTTTAGTAGTAGAAGACCTTATATTCTTTGTGCTTATGCTTATTGGGAAGTAGTTTATTTTGAGACCAACCTCTTGTGCCCCACCCTGGCCTGCCACAGGGCACATTAAAGCAGAGAGCCAGCCACAGTTCAATTAAATGACCCTATTGGAAAAACTGTCTCTCATCCTCATCTTTTTAATGGATCTAAGTAGGTCGACCACCCGCTGCCTATTTCAGGTAGCCGCATCTGCCGTCATCCGTGCGTCGTGCAGTCTGCACGCAGCCAGCTGTTCCATGTAAAGCCATATAGGTCTCCACTTCATCATTTAATTATATGAGCTCCAGTGTTAGCGTATGGTGCCTCCATCCCCCCATACAGCAGCCCGGAATATTTCAGGCTCCGGCTCATTGCCTTGTCAAAACACTGTAGATTCACCAGGCCTGTCGCTTTCACTTTTCAATAATAAACACCACTTTGGCTATCTTTTTTTAAAAATCAGACATATTAAGTACAATAATGCAGCGGTGATAATCGTAACCAGCTGAATCTGAAACAATACAGATGCAGCTGTAGCGCCGTTATTGCACCATCAGAGCTCATAGCTAATGCACACACACACACATCAGCCCTTACCGGCAGGCCTACCGGAGAGGAGCGCCGGTCGATTTAGAGGGCGACCGACTGGCGGAGGATGGAGGATGAAGGCTCCGGTAGCGGGTTGGCGCTCAGGCGGGAGTCGGGTGTGTTTTCCCGGCTGGATATTGAGTCCGGCTTCAGTGCAGGCAGTGCGGCAGGCAGTGCAGGCGATGCGGTGCTGTCCCGTCCTGTCCGTGGCGCAGGGCACTCCCTTGCGCTCGTCTCTTGTAGCGACTGGATGCGGGATGCGCAGGGCGGAGACAGGAGCCCCGCCGCCTGGTTTGATAGGCAAAAGAGGGCTGGAGCTCAGGACGCACCTGTATGGAAATCCTGCCGGACACGCACTGAGTCACAGGCAGGAAGCACGCAAATGAGAGCGTGTCCCAGAAGGAAAATGACTGGGAGTTTATTTGCTATTCAGATGACCAGGGGTGCTCTCTTTCTCTCCGTTTTGACATGAAGAAGACGTCCTGGACCAGTGATAATCAAAATACTGTCCACAGTCCAGCAAATGAGAATCGTTTAAATTTCACTCATTTTCATCAGACAGCGTATTTGTCTACTTTTTGCTATAGTTAGATAAAAATGTCAAATGTGCGTTTCTTGGTCACAATCACCAAGAGGAGGTTGTGATGCTCAAGGTGATCAGGTTCCTTAACTTAATCGAACCCATCTTGTAAAACCTCCCTGCAATCTCCCACTGAGTGATCTGATTTGCTACAGAGCTGGACTGTTCAAAATGGGGACAATGAAGCCTCTCATCCAAAGTTCAAATTACATCGTTCTCTCATGGTCAATTTTAATTTAAATCATATTATACTAAGGTTCATTTTGTGGCAGACATACGCAGGGACCTAGGGAAAGGGCTACAACCCAAACTAAGCCACAGGCCTCCCTTTGTAGACCCAGTAAAGAGACTGACACTATTTGATCTAAGTGCAGATCCCTGGGCAGAATGCAAAAATATTCTTAAAGGCAAGTCAAATTTTCATCCAAAAATGAAAATTTTAATCATCAACCCACTTTGTCCCCAGTTTTTAAATTGTTCCAGAGGGAAAATTAATGGCACTGGGGTAAAAACTGACATTTCATTTGTGGGTGAGTAGTTCCTTTAAACTTAACCAGCATTTTGGCCAATTGGAGTTGTCCGTTCCCACCCTGAACTGAACAAAATACAGCCCTTCTGTCAAGGCAGCAAAAACCAGCTAAATTATTCTGCATTAGCTGTTAAACTTCACACTGATGATGCATTCACTGTCAACATGGTCTTCAACAGTAACTCAAATCACAGTCACAGTTCAGATTACTGAGTTTATTGAACAAATACAAATGAATGGATTTGCAGTTTAAAAGCACCTTAACTATAGGTACGACAATTCCATAAGTCTATATTGCTTTATGTGATTCCTCATTAGGTTTTGAGGACTGACAGTCCCTCCAAGACACATCAGCTGTATCCCCTCAAGCGGCCTCAGTCTCATTTCTTTCATTTCCTGAAACACTGCTTCATGGCAAGGATGACAATCCAGGTTCAGCCTTCATTTTGCATGGGGAGACCTGAGGGAGACAAGTGTGGATTAGTCCAGACCAGCCTATCTGAAAGAAAAGCAAAATGATTCATAGTTCTTAAAGCCTCAGATCGGATTTAGAATCAGGAGCTGAGTTCAGCTCTCATACGAGGTGTCAGAAAAGTTAAGTTTGTCATCACCAGCTTTGACAATTTTTTTTTTTTTTTTTTTTTTTTTTAAAAACACATTTACATAGTGACTTACCATTAGACAGACCTGGAGCCCGGGCGTCAGCAGGACAATCAACAGCACTTTCATCTTTGCTGAGCCATTAAATTAACCTAAAAAAGGGGATTAAGAGCTCAGTTATAAACTTACAAAATAGATTGGCCTTATGAGAAAAAAAAATCTAGGAGCCTCAGAAAAAATTCTGAATCACAAGCTGAAGTTCAGCTCTCATAGAAGGTGTCAGAAAATATGATTTGTCATCACTGGCTAAAACATTTTCACATGTCAACATATGGACTTCCCACTCCTCCAGCAGAGCTTCACTCACTTCAGCACCATCTGAAATCAGGACTGGATCTTTGTCTAGACGGATTCCACATCTTCAGTCTGCTAAACACGCCTCCAATCCAGAGAGTCCTCATTCTCAGTCGCACCCACTGTGAAGGAAACACGGGGGATTAAAAGTGAGAAATAACTTCTCCTGAGTTCAGAACTGCTGACATGCCTCAAATGCTGTGAACAGGAGCCTCAGATGTGAGTATGAATCAGGAGCTGGAGTTCAGCTCTCATATGAGGTGTCAGAAAGTAAAGGAGTTTATCGTCACCGGCTTTGAAAAGCACACAGCTTTAAGCATGTCCATCAGACTATGATCAGGATACTGAGTCATGGTTGCACTTAGTCAGTGAAAGCCTACCTTCTAGGCAAACTGTCAATAATTTGCTCCGCTCCTTCTTGGACATCATGGACACAATCACCATGCAGGCGCTGACTACATCCTGCCTCAAAGTGAGTTCCTGAGGAGGAAAAAGAAAAACAAGAGGTTCATGAGCACGGCACATGACACCGTTCCCAGAGTAAACTTACTTAAGCCTTCAATGACTGAACTCAGATCTGACAAATAGTCCCTCCTGCTTTTATAATGCATTAAAGTATTCAGCTGCAGCACTTAATAAAAAACAGTCTCTGCACAGGGAAGCATCCAATAAATGCAATATTAACATCGCCTGGCAACACTGGATGAAGAAAGCCTTGACATGCACTTTAAACCTGATCATGAGATAAATACTATGGCCAGTCTAAAATCAAATGCATGATTTTGAAGGCCCTCAGCTGCAGGGGCAGGACACCAACTGGCCAGCCTATGCAGAGTGGAACACCTTTCAACATTATAGCAATACAAAATACATAAAACAGAATAAAGGCGTTATATGATCACTATTTAGCCCCAGACACTATTAGTCTGAGAGTATCCTCGTAATATTATTAGGGACTTGAAGTCGCTTTCTGTTGCTCCTGTAGACAAGGCCTTAAATATAATTCAAGAATAAACCTGTGGTCAGTCGTACCAACAATTATTTTAATCCACACGGTTCGACTTCACATATGGCATGAACTGAAACTTCTATTTATTATTAATCGCCTTAGTAGTTGTATCCCGGCTGCTGTGACCGTCCTAGGCCTTGCATTCAGTTTCACCCACGTGTTGCTGCTGGGACCTGCGGTTCATTTTCAACATGTTAACAACAAAACTCACCTCTAGCGCCTTTGGGGGTCAACGCTTAACCCACTTTGTTAAGGAGAGAGGCGAATTTGGAGGACATTGAGCTTCCATGGGATCAAACAGCTTCCAAAACGTCCCTCCTGCCATGTGTTTCCGTGCATGTCGCCGGGAGAAAGGACCAAACCACCGAGAGGCGCAGCATTTGTACGTCCGCCCTGCCGTGGCGCCTTCACGGTCCTCCGCCAGCCAATGGCTTTCATCTGTAGTCCTGAATGGCGACGTCTCCCGAAGGAAAAGTGCAGTTCCTTTACACAGTGGGACTACAACTACCGTCATGCATCACAACAGATACGTTAAGGTTTGGCGACCTATTGAAAATAATAACAGTATTCTTTGACTATCTAAAACTTTCATGTACGGTGCGACACTTTTTCGTCCAAGGATGGCGAAGTTATTTGAGTGGTCACTTTGGCTTGTTGGTTGAGGTTAGGGTTAAAGTTAAGCAGAAGTTGGTTATGGTTAAAATCAGGAAAAATGCTGTAGAGAATGAATCTAAGTCAATTAGATGACGACTTCGCCATCCTAGGGAAAAATATTATATAGTGTTTATGCACGTCTGTAATCGAGGAGTCTGACTTGTAGATGGATCTTAACTGATCTTAACTGGACGCACCTCGAACTATGAATAGAAATGTTGCGTTTGCGTACATTATAACCACCTTTACAGCCTAAAATTGCGTGTAAAACTCAAAAAACTTAATAAGTGGATTTGGCTGTTATAATATCTGCTGTTACCCAGAAAGGTAAAACTAAATTCCAGGGAGAAAGATAATATCAGTCTAAAAGTGTAAACATAGCACTGCATCAGATTATATCTTAAAGGTGGATTTACATAATGCAACTTTCATGCAGTTATGAGCAGGTTTTAAATGCAACTTTAACTGCTGCTATGTCAGAAACCCAGTTCATCATTCCCACTGAATTGCCCTCTTTCAAAACCCCAATACAACTAGGCTGCAAAGAGCTAAAGTGCATTCAGCTTGCACTGTGTAAAGCCAGCCTAAGTGGCCCAAATAGAGTGGCAGTGATTCTCTGCAAAACCATATAACGATCCCCTTTGTGTTATGTTGTCATTGGCATGAAACTGGAAAATTTTTTATCTACTGAGGGAACCCAGAAATAGCCCATAACAACCCCCTGGAAGATATTATCTGTAAGCAGAACACTTGAGAGTCACTTTCGTTATAATTATACATTTATTCTGATCACAGCTGTACAGGAATGCATCGTCACAGCAGAAACACAACCTAACCCAACCATGGCACAACTTCCGTCACGACACATCCAGAACTCAACCATAAATGCACGGGCTCAGTCAGCTCACCTCCACTCAATGTTAGAATTATAATCATTATTCACATAGAACCATCTGTCTTATATATGTTATCTTTGTTTTTCAAAGAGCATAAAAATACAAGTGAACTCTTCATTGGGATGAACACTGGCGGTTGTTCCACTGTCTGGCCTACATGGGGACCACTGAACACTGGGGAGCCAGGGAGCAGAGCCAACTTATTACAGCAGATATGGGGCTTATTTGGGCTCGTACAAGGCTTCTCGATGGTTACAGAGGAGCTGCAAAGAGGGCTATTAGAGGAATCATGGGGGAATTACAAACCAACCTATAAGCTACTTCAGACATCACAGACATACAGGGAGAGGGGTCATGGGGAAACAGAGAAATTGTCAAACACTAAATAACGGAAAACTAACAATAGAAAGAAAGCAAATATCTGGAATATATGAAATAACACTACCAAGGCACAGAGAGATGCAGTTAACAGAACAGAAACAGAGGGAGGGAGGGAGGGAGGGGGGGCACGAGATGGAAGGTGGGCGGATTAGAGGCAGTCTCACTAACCAACACTAGAGGGAGCTCTAACAGCTCATATACCCAGGTATATTATAAAGTCTATGTATGTATACTGGATGTACTATATAAAGCATTGAAATATAGGTTTATCTTTTAAAAACACTGTTCACTGCAGCAGGACAAAGGGTTACACCGCATGTGTGTGCATGTGTGTGCATGTGTGTGTGTGTCTCTGTATGTGCGTCTGTATGCATTTATGTGTATTTGAATGTATACACGTGTAGAATTATTTCCAAGCAAATCTCCATGGGTGGAGCTTAACACCAACAAAGTAGGACAGCAGTGAGATTAAACCAATGAAATGTGTGTCTGCAGTTTGTGTGTGTGTGTGTGTGAGTGTGTGTGTGTGTGTGTGTGTGTGTGTGTGTGTGTGTGTGTCTGTCTGTCTCAGAATTCATGGAAACACATCTATCGTCTTTCTGATTGTTAGAATAACTACTGTACAAGTGGGAGGACAATGACATCAGCATCAGCAGGGACTACACACACTCATAACAACAACGTCAACAACAACAACAGCAACAACAACAACATGAACGGAGACAACACACACAGATCAGGATCAGTCCAGCTAACCACAATCCTCCACTCATACAGAAGAGAAATATAGGCTACCATTCACCTGGAAAAATGCATTCTTTGACATCACATTAATAAGACACCTGCAGAAAGGCGCCTGTCTTTCTATGTGCTTGTAATTCTTTTTAAACTCTGTCTCGTATCTCATCTGTATGCAACCCGTCTATCTGTGTGCCTGTCTGTCTGCCCCCTCAGTCAGTCAGTTTGTGTGCTTATTTTTGCAAGCAATATGCTTATCTGTCTGTCTGCCTGTCTGACTGGGTAAGCGTCTCTGTCCTGGCCAGAGTCTGTATAGATAAAATGATGAGGAAAAGTGATTGTGCTTCTCTGTCCACACGGCCATCTGAGGCGGGGCTGTGACTTGCTGGGCTGTAGAGGTCAGAGGTTGTGTGGGAGCGGCCTCCGCGCAGATAGAGGTGCACTGGAGCTATGTCGCTCTACATCTACTACACCAGAAGAAGAGGACTCCCTCTTTAGTATTCAAGGTTACATGGGAAGCGCTCACACAGTGGGGGCATGAGCAAAACTCACACACACACTCGCGCGCACAATCTCACACCCACACACAAAGAGTGCGAGCACTGAGCCTCGGGGGAGTTTTCTTATGACACCTATACTTGAGCAGGGGAAGGGGGAGAAGAGGGGAAGAACTTGTCATGAAGATATTGGGCAGGAGATCAGTCCAGCATCGCGTCCAGTTGGTCTGCCAAGTCGTCAAACATGCTGCCAATGTCGTCCAGGATGGAGACTGTTGTCTTTTTGCTGGGCAGGGAGCTGAGGGAGGAAGGATACAACAGAAAGGAAGAGGTTAGTTGTATGTGGCAGACAACACAGTTGCAGCAGCAGGATATATAGTAAGGTAGAGCTTATGTGTCCCTCACCATATCCCACCTGAGATCAGAACACTGCAGTGTCACTGTATACTTTGTTACGTGATATGAACAAGAAGCACTCAGTTGAGCAAATATTTTCATCAAGGTTCCAAAAGAAAGTTACAGCCATATTTCTGCTAAGCCACGCCCCTTTTGGCAATAACGTTGTCATAGGATACCGGCCTTTTGGCCAATCAATGGAGAAAGTTGGTCAGTGCCGACTTGCTGATGACAAACCTCTCCATATCGTTTAGAAGCTACGGCCCTGTTTGTATGTTTGTACCTGTATTATAATGGCCCTTGGGGCTGACTGGCCCAAACAGTTCATCACTTCTTCATTGGCCTATGACCAACTGTACCACCAAGTTTCATGCAAATTTGATTTTATGCTGCAGACAGACGGACGGACAGACAGACCTACAGGGATGATCACATAACCCCTTGCTGTTGTTTATATCTCCTTGGCGTAGGTAAATTGTTGCAGAGACTAATAGTAAAAAAATCTGAAAGAAGTGGACAGATGTCTAAATACTCACTCATTCTGTGTGTCCTCCTGTTTGATGTTATGTTCTACAGCCTGCAAAGCTGCAGCCAAGGAAGCACTGGTCTCCTCTAAACGTTGATGCGCCTCCCCCTCTTCACCTCCCTTGACTTGACCCTCCACCTCCTCTTCCTCTCCCTCTTTTCTTGTGTGCTTCTTCTCCATCTCTCTTTGATGCTCCTCCTCTACTCTCTTCCTCTCCTCCTCCTCTTGTTCTTTGCGCCTCTTGTCCTCCCTCTCTCTTCTCTTGTCCTCCTCCTCTCTCCTTCTGTCCTCTTCATCCTCTGCCTCCTTTAATCCCAGCAGATCAATGGAGAGGCCGGCAATGGATGAACGGGGCGGTTTGACAGGGTGGGGGGAGGGCGTGGAGGGACTCTGGGCCGGAGAGGGGGAGGCAAGGGGAAGTCCTGGAGACAGGGATGGGGCAGAAGGGGTATCCGGAGCTGGAAGTGGGGAGGAAGGGAGAGGAGGAGAGGATTTGAAGGCAGGGGTTGGACTGGCTGCTGCTGGGCTGGTAGCAACAGGGCTGGGAGTCATGGCAGCTGAAGCCACCGCTGCTTTGCCTGGTTTGGGTGCTGTCGGAGGACCGCGGGGCTTCGGAGATACAGGAGGAGGGACACGCTTCGCCTCTAGTGAGGGGAGAACAGTGTAAGTCTTCTTGTAGGACATTTATTTCTATGTAATGGTTTTGTTACAGCTTTGCTTTAACCCTTTATCGGGCAAGTGACTATTTTTGGTCATTTCAAAAATTTTACATATCAGGCCCATCCCCTGTCTCAGTTAGTTCAATAATCATTTGGTCTTCACCCAGCCAATCAGCAAAGATCGCTCTACATCCCAGGTCACATGATTGTGGCATCTGACCAATCTCATTGGCTTTGATTTTCTATAGGAAAATGAAAATTTTAGAAATTTTTTTTATAAAAGTAATAAAGTCATGTCATGTTCACTAATAAGTGTCTTTGTCTCTACAACATACAAGGTGGTAGCTGGCACGACTCCAACAGCTTAAGTCAATAAGTTCTTCTTAGAGTTCCAAAAGGGCAAAAATTATAGCAATATTACTCCATGCAACGTAATTGAAGTCTTTAAAAGCCAAACCACTCAGGATGAGATCGTTCAGCTTCAGAGAAGTCTAAAGAACAATACTCATTATCTTGAGTTGTTTCAGAAAAAGCTAGTGTGCTAGATACCTTCCTGTCAGTAGATAACTGACCCTTTTTTCGCAGTTAAGTGTTCCTTTAAACTATAATTCACAATATTTCATATAAATAAATGTTTTCCTAACAACACCACGCAATAGTGATTCATCCTATACCTACTTCATGAAAGTTTTACATTTGCTGACCTAAACAGACATGAAAGAGTCCTTATTTCTTGGTAAAACCCCTCTACTGCACAGGAGGTGATCTCTTTTTATATTTATGCAAGCATAAATATAACACTTGGTTTGGAATGAATACAATAAGACAGAAGGATTAAAAGAAGCCAGAGTCTACTAAGCATCTTTATTATTACAGTATTTTGGGCCAGTGTCTACACAGCAGAGTGCCTAAGCAGCGACAGCTTATCACCGATGGTGTCACCAAAGTCAAGAAAAACAAGGCTCTTTGGCATTATCATTTTAAAGTGATGTCTAACTATGGACTCCTACAGACAAACAGCCCTGACACAGAAGCAAAACCATGACAGACTAGATGGAAAATGATTGGTTTTGTGTGTGTGTGTGTGTGTGTGTGTGTGTGTGTGTGTGTGTGTGTGTGTGTGTGTGTGTCTCACCGGGGCTTTGTGCAGTATCAATATTATCGGGGCCAGGTATGGGGACCCTGCGAGTCGGAGTCGGGGGGTCAGCTTGTGACTTCCTCAGGGCGACTGTGGACGGTTTAGGTGAGACAGGCGGCTTCAGAGACTTTCTGGCCTCCATCCATTCACAGCTCTCCCTGTTGGTCTCCAGTCTATCAGAGGCCTCTGACACCGGCCTCCGCCTCAGGACTACACCGCCGTTCTGCTGCGGCTCATCAACATTTTGATTTGGTTGACTGCTGGGAGAGTCTGATTGGCTAACGCTGCTGGTGGCAGGCTGGAGTTGGCTATTGCTTTGATTTTGTAATTGCTCAGAAGTGCGTGGTCGCCTGCGGATGGTGTCAGACCCGGTTGTCATGGTAACAACGGTGGAAGCCGTGGTTGCAGGTGCATCAGAGTCTGTTTTCAGAGGGCGGGGCTTCCTTCTGAGTGTCGCTGTGCCATCTGCAACTTCTGATGGCGATGTGACGACAGTGGAGCGGGGCCGGGGCTCTGGCCGTGGCTGGGCTGGTTGTTGAGGTAAGGGGTCAGTTTGATCACTGGGGAAACCCTCTACTGGTCCACTGATGGTTCTGCGCCGACTGATGACATCATCCTCCTCAGAACCAAGACCACCTGCACCTGTCTGGCGACGAAGCATAGCCGGACTCACCTGGAGAACGTAAGACTGTTATGTCATTGCACATACAGTTCACATTGCTGATACACAAACACAACGCTAACAGCCACCCACACATGCACGCACACACAAAAAAAAACACTCAGTGACAGACACCTGTAAATAGCTGCTGCTTCCAAGGTTCCTGGGCAGGGTTTTGGCTCCGCCCCCAATGGATGTTTCCAACATGGCGGCGAGGCTGCGGACACTGCCAGAGGCCCCCTCTGATCTCTCCAGACCTTGAGCCCTTAAAGCCGAACCCAGACTTCCACAGTCACTGGCTCGCCGCTCACGATAGTTTGGCAGCCCTAGTAGCCCCTCCCCCTGTCCCTCCACCTCCCCATCACCCCCTGTAATGGAAGAACAGGATCGTTTGGGTGGTGTTGGGGGCCGGCCTTTCCTGCGGGGGCGGAGCGTGACAGACGACTGGCTGCGATTGACAGTGATATCGTTAGGGGTGGGAGTACGGGCAGAGCTGCTGCGGCACACGGTGGCATATCTAGGGCTGGAGTCTGTCTCCGAAGAGGATCCGCCAGTCAAACTGTGAGTTCTCCTTCGGTCCTCCTCGTCACTGGGCAGGCGTAGCAGCGGGACTGACGAATCTGCTGCGGACGTTTGGGCAGAGGGACGTGGCCGGGCCCTGGGGGAAGCCTGCTGGGTCCGAGCGTGTGTGGGGGTTTGTGGTGGAGTTTGTGTTGGAGTGTGGGGCGGGGTCTGGGAATGTGTGGGACCTGGGCGAGGTTTGGCGAGCGGGCTAGGGGCGATGTCCCTCTGCTTCCGCCCCTCCCTCCGTGGCAAGCCACCCTCCGAGCCTGTGCTGCCCCCTGGGCTGGACGGAGGGGTGCTGGGGCTCAGGGGAAGCTCTGAACCACTTTCTCCTCTCTGTAGCTCCTTCAGCCTCCTTACTCCCAACATGAGCTTCTTCTGATGGCCTGAGGAATGGCAGGGGTGGGGAATGGGAAGAATGAAGACATAGTTATTGTGAGATTTGGTTTATAGTTCTATCACAGGTTCAGCGAAGTTTTAGAAATGTATTTTATTAAAATAAAGCACTAATGCACATTATCAAAGCAATCTAAACTAATCATGCGTGCCATTTTCATGCAATGGCATGCATGCACATCAAAGGTCATATACAGTACAGGCCAAAAGTTTGGACACACCTTCTCATTCAATGCGTTTTCTTTATTTTCATGACTATTTACATTGTAGATTCTAACTGAAGGAATCAAAACTATGAATGAACACATGTGGAGTTATGTACTTAACAAAAAAAGGTGAAATAACTGAAAACATGTTTTATATTCTAGTTTCTTCAAAATAGCCACCCTTTGCTCTGATTACTGCTTTGCACAACCTTGACATTCTCTCGATGAGCTTCATGATGTAGTCACCTGAAATGGTTTTCACTTCACAGGTGTGCCTTATCAGGGTTAATTAGTGGAATTTCTTGCTTTATCAATGGGGTTGCGACCATCAGTTGTGTTGTGCAGAAGTCAGGTTACTGCACAGCCGACAGCCCTATTTGACAACTGTTAAAACTCATATTATGGCAAGAACCAATCAGCTAACTCAAGAAAAACGAGTGGCCATCATTACCTTAAGAAATGAAGGTCAGTCAGTCCGGAAAATTGCAAAAACTTTAAATGTGTCCCCAAGTGGAGTCGCAAAAACCATCAAGCGCTACAACGAAACTGGCACACATGAGGACCGACCCAGGAAAGGAAGACCAAGAGTCACCTCTGCTTCTGAGGACAAGTTCATCCGAGTCACCAGCCTCAGAAATCACAAGTTAACAGCAGCTCAGATCAGAGACCAGATAAATGCCACACAGAGTTCTAGCAGCAGACCCATCTCTAGAACAACTGTTAAGAGGAGACTGTGCCAATCAGGCCTTCATGGTCAAATAGCTGCTAGGAAACCACTGCTAAGGAGAGGAAACAAGCAGAAGAGATTTGTTTGGGCCAAGAAACACAAGGAATGGAAATTAGACCAGTGGAAATCTGTGCTTTGGTCTGATGAGTCCAAATTTGAGATCTTTGGTTCCAACCGCCGTGTCTTTGTGAGACGCAGAAAAGGTGAACGGATGGATTCCACATGCCTGGTTCCCACTGTGAAGCATGGAGGAGGAGGTGTGATGGTGTGGGGGTGTTTTGCTGGTGACACTGTTGGGGATTTATCCAAAATTGAAGGCACACTGAACCAGCATGGCTACCACAGCATCCTGCAGCGACATGCCATCCCATCCGGTTTGCGTTTAGTTGGACCATCATTTATTTTTCAACAGGACAATGAGCACAAACACACCTCCAGGCTGTGTAAGGGCTATTTGACCAAGACGGAGAGTGATGGAGTGCTGCGGCAGATGACCTGGCCTCCACAGTCACCAGACCTGAACCCAATCCAGATGGTTTGGGGTGAGCTGGACCGCAGAGTGAAGGCAAAGGGGCCAACAAGTGCTAAACACCTTTGGGAACTCCTTCAAGACTGTTGGAAAACCATTTCAGTTGACTACCTCTTGAAGCTCATGGAGAGAATGCCAAGAGTGTGCAAAGCAGTAATCAGAGCAAAGGGTGGCTATTTTGAAGAAACTAGAATATAAAACATGTTATCAGTTATTTCACCTTTTTTTGTTAAGTTCATAACTCCACATGTGTTCATTCATAGTTTTGATGCCTTCAGTTAGAATCTACAATGTAAATAGTCATGAAAATAAAGAAAACGCATTGAATGAGAAGGTGTGTCCAAACTTTTGGCCTGTACTGTATGTGTACATGTGCTGTGTCTTACCGAGCTTGCTAATGCCAATCTCCTGCAAGTCCTCCAGGCTGATGTCTGAGATGAAGTCAATATTCTCGTAGCCATTCTGGACCAGCACCTGGTAGTACTGACTAAGACCCAGATGAGACAGCCACTCCGCCAGATTGGCCTACACACACACACACACACACACACACACATATAAAAAGCCACAGACACAGTGTATTACAGAGAAAGTTGTCCCCAAAAAACCAAAACAAAACAAACAAAAAAAGATATTTTCCCCCTTGCCCAAAATGCATAACTCACAGCCCTCTGGGATGAAGTGTTTCATTGGGAACTATTTCTGCCAAGGAACATGGGAACCCTAAATTCATACTCCTTTGGTGTAGATAACATACAGTTTTACAGAGTTCTTTGGCAGGAAATAATTCCCAAAGAAATGTTTTGCCCCCAAGGACCTATGTCTTTTTTTTCTGGTAACAGCTGTTGCTGCTGAGTTTATCACAGGTAAATCTGTATGAGTTTGAACTCCACAAAAAAGTACTCATCCAGGGCCGTTGTACTGGGGAGACAAGGGAGGTTGTGTCAGACTGGAAACCACACAAAATCAGATAGAAGCTATCTGGATGGATACACTGCACTAGGGCTATGTGGAAAAATTTCCTTTTTTATTCTGGATGAAATGTTCCTTTAATGTCTCTCTCTTGTGATATGTCAACGCAGAAGTCTCAGACAGGACATTTCTCCTCTTGTGGTTTGTACTTGCTGTACGTCAGAGCCTTACAGGCTTGTGGTCTGGCAGCCAGTCTGTGGAGGGCAACTTGCTGATCTCTGAGGTGAGCTTCTTCCGATGCCCAGGCTTCATGACCCCAATCGCCGTCAAGTCCTTCAACACAAAGCACACTTAGTCACACCAGGAACTCGCCACAACACTCTAGGTGTTTTCAAGAATGTTAACCATTTTCTGCATACGTTTGACATTGGTACATGAGCTGCGTGTGATATGCCTTCAGGAAAACTCTGCTTTGGATAATCACTGGTGAGTGTCCCCTGCCCTTAGGGGGTTTACGTCATACCACTGTGTCTGCTTCAATATACACACGCACACACACACGCACAATGACACAAACACACTTGGGGACAAACGCACAGCAGTATTTACAGCACGGATTGGAGCACACAACTATGTTTGAACACAGGTATGTAAATGAAGCAGACAGCGAATGATAAGTGACTGGTTGAGGCTCAGGACTCACACCAGGGTCAGGTGACAGAGACAGGAGGGTCATGATGACATCATCCAGGTCAGTGGGGAGCTGATTTGAGAGCTGTGCTGGGCGGAGCCTTGACAGACAAGGGGCGGGGCGGGAGGGGTCAGGGGGTCATGACCTTACCTCAGGGGTCATGCGGCTAATGGTGTCTAGATCATATCCCGCGGTGAGGAAGTGGGTGGTGTAGAACTGCAGCTGAAACTCACCCAGCCACGCCACTACTGCCTGCTTCTAGAACACAGAACACAAAACACTACTGCCTGCTTCTAGAACACAGAACACAAAACACTACTGCCTGCTTCTAGAAGAGTTGTAGAACTGCTGGTTCTAGAACACAACAGAAACCTGCTCTAGAACACAGAATGGACACCTGTTCTAGAAAACAGCACAGAAACCTCCTCAGAAACTGTTCTAGAACAAATATATATACATATATATATATATATACATATGTATATATTATATAAAACATTCAGCTTCTAGGACACACAGCACTACAGCTGCCTCTGGAAAACAGGACAATACCAGTGCCATGTTTCCATGGCACATGATGCAGAGACAAGGCTAAGGATGATGCTGCCAAAAACACGGCTGTTTCTAACACACTGCCACTAGCATGCACAAGACAGACCACTAGAGGTGTCTAAGGAAGAGAATACCTGATTTTTCTAGAATACACATTACTCCCACACAATACGCCTGTCTGTTTCAGGGACACGCTCATTTAAAAAGCAAGATACAAAAAACAGTTTTAAAGAACAAATTAATAACGAATACATCACATAAAACATTTCAACGTAGGCAAATTAGGCAGTTTTTACGAGTTTGGCATGCACGGTGAATGTCTTAAATGACATTCAGTGTCTTACGATGTTCAACCACAGGCCACAATCTCAGTAAATGAGATCTATTATGCAGACACAAAGCAACACTTTTTTTCTATGACACGGAACACTGCTGTCTCCTGGCAACGAGGAAACACTTGCTTCTAGAGTGCCACTACTGCACACAGAACACACACTGAGAATAATCCTCTAGTACACAGAACACACAGCACTGCTGGCAGGTTCTAGAGCAGAGTGGCAGCGTGTGGGTGCCTGGTGTCTAAGGGTGGTGTGAGGGCAGGAGGGTGGGTGAAGGGACAGAAGGCAAGGCAGCAATTGAACTCCATGATGTGTCTGTCGCCCTGCCTGTCGCCATGGTAACACACTCAGTCGGAAAGACTGTAGTGACATGCCCGTCCTCCGGGGGGCAGTGCAGGATGTCATCTGTTCAGTGGCAACACCACTCTGGCAGATAGCCCTCCAAACCTGCTTAACCCCACCCCTGCAAGATGGACCTTTCTCAAACCAAGCACTTGTTGAGCAGAAACAGAAGCAACAGAGTGAGGAGGTTCCAAAGAGAACCCATTTGCTTTCGCAAAACTCACTTTCCCATCATCCTCCTCTGCCTTCCGCTCAAATGACCGCTGCTCGTGAACTGTGCAACTCGAGGAACCTGAAGAGGCGAGGGGCAAGAGGAAGAAATAAGAGACAAAAAGGATAAATGTGATTACTTTCATTTCACTCTACTGCTTTATCACACTCAATTACTACATTAAACACAGGTCATAATTTGGACAGATGCACCTTTAAAACAAAGCCTATGCCAGGTTTTATCCTCCTTAACCCTCTTTAAGCTCTTGGGGTGATGACTGAGACATTTTTAGTTAATAACAAATATGTGCCAAACTCCATAGTATTCATACATAGCTTGCTGATTCAAACACTATAGAACTATGTAACTGGTATTATCAAATGGTACATAATATGCACTATATGGTGATAAGTAGCAGAGAAATTGTAGTGACTATCTAAAATAACACTGCTGGTGTCCTTTAAAGGGATAATCCAAAAGATTTTTTTTTCCTATTTTGGTAATACCTTTTGTGATAAGCAGTCATAGCTATTGTGTTTTGCACTGCACTTCCCAGCAATTACTTTATAACAGTGTCACCAGTAGTTTGACGTCACTGGACTTGCCCTAAAAGACCACATCTGTAGCTCTCCTCAGTCCCCTCTGATATCTGAGTGCTTTTCATCTTCAAAAAGCAATGCCAATGTTCACCCTACTTTTAGCTCTAGGACAGCCTTTTTAGTATGTGTGCCTTCCTCTCAGCAATTAATCTATTTCATTTTGCTTGGATCCACTGAAGCAGTTTGAATTTCTGTGGTTACTGGTCTATTCTTTGCCTCCTCAGCTATTCTAGCCATAATGGATCATGCAGCTAAATTCTTATTGTATTTATTCCAACGAATGCTGCTGCTGCTGCTATTGGATTAAAGAGCATCTCCTCCTCTGTGTGCTGATTTCCCCAAAGAAAGTTAAAGGCAGCAAAAGTAGCAAATATAAAAGCTTTCATGAACTGAATGTGGATTAAATCACTATTGTGTTCAACTGGCAGTGGAGAGCAGCAAAGCTGACAATCACTAATACAACGAGAAGAGTGCACTAAGTAGAGTATAAATCTCCGCCAGGAGTATCTCCACTTCTCCAGTGCTCAGAGTTGGCACTCAGCTGAGGTATAAAACAGGTTTTTCAAAGGTTTTGAATCACTGGGACCACAAGAGGTTGTGGTGATTTTGGCTGACAGCCCCAGTAGTATGTGAGATTAGACACACACACACACACACACACACAGAAAATAGTGTTTTCTCTACCATTGTAAGACTTTTGAGCAGCGCCCAAGTCGATTGAATAGAAACTATGGAAAAAAGTTATTAATACACAGTGCTCAATTTAACAAAATCAAACTAATAAAAACATTTTTCCCATCTGTCTGTGGATGTGCAGTCTTCTAGGCATACCCTCACAGAAATGCTACCAAGTCAAATATGAATTTGCACTTTCCAAAAGGAAAAGGGCTGCTATGCCACCATTTTGGTAGAAGTCTAGTAACTCTGCCTTCACTAATGTTCTTGAAAACCACAGTCAGGTCAGCTCTGGCTTCGAGAGAGAAAGAGAGAGAGAGAGAGAGAGAGAGAGAGAGAGAGAGAGAGAGAGAGCAGTGGTTGAGCAAGCTAGAAAGTTAATGAAGAGAGGGCCCAGTGGTAGCAAGAACAAACATTTTTCAATGGTGCTGAATCACTGCAAACACAAGAGGTTTTTCAACAAACAGTCATAACTGTGCTCAAAACATTTTAGGCTGATAGGTCCAGTAGTAAGTGAGATTAGCTGTGGACAGACACACAGACACAGACACAGACACACACACACACACACACACACACACACACACACACACACACCCAAATGCAATATCCCTTCCAGGCTACTGCCTGGCGGAGATGAAAAATGTCACAGATTATCAGTTTAAGAGTGTGCAGGCTGGAGTTGCCTATATCTTGTGCCGGTGTGAGTTTGTATGCTTACTGGCTGACTGCTCCACAGACTGGGACTGCTCCATGAGATGCTCCTTAGCTTTTACTGACTGAGACAGCACGGTGGCCAGGAGCTAAAAGACACAAAAACATGCTCATACATACATACAGGCACACGCGCACAAACACACACAAACACACACACACACACACACACAAACCCACACAGAGGCCCAATAAAACATTTACTCAAGCATAATCATTAGGCTCCCAGAGGTGCCATGTGACTCAGCTCAGTGGACTGAGTGTACATGCCATATTATAGCACATCAAGTTAGATTCTGGCTCTCAACCCATGTCATCTCCACAGTTTCCCCTGAATCTTCTGTCACTTAAAAATAGATAATGTCCCTCCAGCATAATATGGGCAACACCATCCAACTTTGTGATACCATTATTATTTTTAATGGATTAATCCGAGATAGACTAGCGATATCCAGTGGTGAAAATTAATTCAAAATGCACTGGAGGTTTTTTGCAAAGAAGACCTCCAGGCAGAACGACATCACAGAGTACGAAATAAATGAACACTAGGCTGTGGAAGAAAGTTAGGCCGCACACAGCAATGCAAATAAGCGTTGAAACACCTATATCTCTGGCCTGTTCTCTATCTAGACTACTGTGGGCGAGTTAGTGGAGCTGTACAGTGGGCCAGCTGAATGTGATAATGAGTGTATATTTTTGTGTAAAACATTTGGCACGACGTTGACTCACTGCAGCTTGAGACAGATAGGCTAAGGAAGCAGTTTTCAGCTCACATACCATAACTGACATACGCTTGGTCCCTAACGCATGACTTCATTATCATCTTATAATGGATGTGCAGCCAGAGAGGCCTGGGGAAGTAAAGCACTGCTAATCTGTCTGTGACATTACCAGCAGTCTCAGTAAAACCATCAAGATAACGGCTTAAGGAGGAATATCTGCAAATAGAACAAATGAAGAGCGCAGGGTTTAAAATAACGTTGATTACCATGTTTACATGTCAGACTCAAATCAAAGACATATTAATACCATTAACTAAGATGCTGATTTCTCCACGCAGCACAACAGATAGCGATAAATGTTAAGACATATCTTGTGTTGAGAAGTAACACAAATGTGTGTTGTCTAGTCCTACAGCTGTGTTGAAACAAACACATAATTTTTTTCGAGATGGTCCCATGATCCAAACTAGCAGCTGAGAAACATTCCCTGAAAAACATGAAATGGTCACGATGCACAAAGGCAGACTCCTCCTGGAATGATCTAATTTGGCTGAAACAGTGCAACCAACAGTGCACACATCATTTCTCGTGGATCCTAAACTGGCAGGAGCTTTTGATGTTGGCATTTACATACTTTATATTGTAGGATGGATAATAATGCCAAACAAGGAGGCCACCATCTGGTCTGCTTGGCAAAAAAATAACGAAGCTGTTCTTTTCACAACTACAAATGAAACCAACATGGAGCAGGAAGCAGAATTGTGGTTTTCTTGGTTGCTTGTTTCCTGAAAAGGCTCGACTATTTCTCATTTGCCTTTGAACTATAATTCAGGATGTTTTGCAATGATATAACTGCAACACAAACTACTGTACGCACATGCAAACTCAGAGCATACATGCAAAGAGGCTCTCACCTTGACCCCCTCTGCTTGTGCGTGCAGGCCTGGGGCGTTAAGGCCGTGTGTGTTGAGTCCTGGTGTGGGAGTCGGGTGTGGACTGGGCGCAGGCATGTTCAGAACATGTGTGTTGCCAGAGCTCTGCATACTGCCTGAGGAACGAACACTGCCAATGCTGCCCACACTGCTGCTGCGCTCCCCACCTACACAGGCACATACACACTGCAGTAAATAATATATAGGGTGAATTCCTCTTACGCATATCCTCACAATAGTGGGGTTTCCTTCAGCCTATTTTTCTGTGAATTTTGAATTTGTGCCTCAGAAAAGACCTGAATGAAAACACTATAACCCACCAACTTTGGGAACAAAAACTTTTTTATATGAGGAAACAGCAACATAGCCAGGACTTGTGGCAAGTGCTTCTGCTCTGTTTCTTGACACACCTGTCCATCCTCTGAACTGGTTGGTTGTCTAACTGTGATTATAGCCTAGAGTTGTGAACTTTGCAAAATAATTTACATCAGATAGTAGGTGGAAATGAGCACTGATATACATTTTCTTCTGCTGATTTTTATCTAAAATGAGCTTAAAATATAAATAAAATGAAAAAATATAATTTGGATGGAAACACAGCAACAGTGATGGAAACCCCAGGCATACAGATGCTGCTGGGTTTACCTGCCAGGGGTTTGCGTAGCACCCAGATGTCCTCACTGGTGCTGCTCTGCTGGCCCAGGGTGGGAGAGCCTTGGGGGCTAAGCTCTGATGCCCGTGAGCCTGTTAAGCACATACACACACATACACACATACGTACACGTGCACGCACACACACATATAAAATTATTCCCACCTGTAGTGTGTTTGTTACATTTCATTGAGATACTTGCTATAACCTCAACTATAGGTCTTAATCAACCCCTAATTAGTGTTATGTGAGCTAACGTGCTTTATATACTCATATGTAAACATGTATTACACTGTTGATAGTAATGTATACAAGCATGAAAAGCATGCTCACACACCTACATGTTTGTCTACACAGATTTGCTCCTACTGACTGTACTCAGTCCTCTGCTAATAACGGTGATCATATCAATAAAGACACTAAAAATGATTCTTATCACTAATTGAAAGTGAAACTACAGTAAAGTGATACTACAGTATGTACCTGTCTGACTTTGCTGCTCCTGAGAAGTGGAGAGAGGAGGAGTGGAGAGAGAAGGAGGAGAGAGGGGAAGTGGAACGTACCCAAAGGAGGAGAAGAGAGGAAGGGACTGTGCGCTGAGGTGAGGGGGAGGAGGGGGGGGCAGGCGCAAAGGGAGGACTTGGGAGGGGGGGTATGAGTGTCCGTTGACCGAGGCAATAGGACAGGGGTTGGGCCTGCGGAGCAGGAGAGTGTGGCACTGCTGAGAGGGGGTGTGGCCTGGACTCGAGCCAGGAGGAAGGAGGTGCAAAACAACAACACAACAACAACTCATCAGTCAACTTGAAACAAAACAAATCTAATAATATCAGAAAATGTATGAAAGTATACTGATCAAACCCAAAATATGAGAAAATGATACATCCATATATCCACAGGGGAATATATCTATATAACTTAAAATATAATAGCACTGTATCAATAAAACAAAGTGAAATATGAACAGAGGCGCAACAATCTAGCAGAGCGGGCTGGTTGGATGGCCTTGTTAACTTGGGAGGTGACAGGGGAAGCAGACATAGAGGGAGAGAGGGGGAGAGAGGGTGGACAGGCCAACAGGGGACAGTGTTTAGTCGATGGAGATGTCAGGAGATGACGGGCCAGGAAAACGAATGGGCTGCCTGAAGAGGCCAATGAAGCTGTGGCTAGCTACAACTAATGATCAGCTATAGCTACTGTGAACAACTGCTAACCTGACACACATGCACAAACACACAGCCATCCACCCACACACACACACACACACACACACACACACACACACACACATACACACACACACACACACAGAGGTGTGATGTGGGCGGTCACCTGCCCTCTTGATGACCTCCACCATGTTGGAGGGGAAGTAACCGACTCTGTCATTTCCTGTGCGGTTGTCATGAATGCAGCCTTTCCATCGCCCATCAGAATGCTGTTCCAAAACCTATCAATGGAATCACACACAGTTGGCAAATTGGCATTTTAATAACACGGCCACTTTATGAAATGATTACTGATACTATTGCTGCATTGAGCCAGCAATTCAGGAGATATTTGTAAAAGTACAATAGATGTAACACTTCAGATTGAGCCAGTTTGTGAGAAAGGGTTATACTGTCATATATGAGGGACTGTTAGTGGGTCTGTATACCGTTATGATGTCTCCAGCTTTGATGTTGAGGCTGGTGAGATCGTAGTTGTTGCAGTAATCCTTCAGTGCTCGCACCTGCATCGCTGCAGATGCATCTATAAGACAGAATTAGAGTTTGTACAACAGAGGAGAGTGGACAGAGACAAGCAGTGGACAAAGGCACAGAGGTGCATTCCTAACTGGTGGAGCAAAGAACAGCATAAAATGAGCAAAACACAGGAAAAAAAAAAACTGTAAGGAAATGCAAGGCAGGAAAGTTTGTGTGTGTGTGCTCGTCTCCTAACCTCTCAGTAGCTGTTTGATCTCCCGGCTGGCCTGTGTGGTGGTGAACTGGTTGACAATGTCCAGGGCTGTCTGACACAGGGTGTTCCTCACCCCTGCACTGATACCACTCTGGATGGGGGTGATGGAAAAGTTGAAGTTACACTCGTCTTTTTTTTTTTATCAACAACTAAAAAGAAAATACAATCCATTAGTCTGACATTAAGCCTAAAATGACTGTTTCCTGTGTGTGTCACATTCTCACAATCAGAAGTGAGCTGGGTTGCAGCCACAGTGCCGGGAAGCTACAGCAACAGCAACACTGGCAGCAGTAAGAGATGAAAGTACATGAAGCCATATGTGTGGCAGTTGAGGCATATTCAAAAACAATGATTTTCAGAGTTACTTTTTCATGTTGGTGCCATCTGCTGGGAAGTTGGAAAGGCTAGGAAGTTTGATACATAGCAAGCTAATGGTGTTAGATTATAGTTATTAGTGAAGAGAGACAGACGGGTCAAGATAGAGGAGGATGACATACAGCAAATGTCATGGTTCAGATTTGAGTCAGGAGCTTCACATGGCATGACATGTGCCACTGGGCCATTAGGATGCCTTGAGTGCTGATAATCTAAACACACACAGGACTGTGGCTGCATTATTCCATTTGAAACTGGAGACCCAATGCATGTGTAATATGTAACCAGATAGATAGACAGACAGACAGACAGACAGACAGACAGCTAAATAGATAGATAGATAGATTGATAACTTACATCCAGCAGCAGACGTACTACCTCTGTCTTCCCACAGAGGGCAGCCTGGTGTAATGCTGTTCCAGACTCAGACTGTCTGTTTATATCTATACCAGCCTGAATCAGCAGCCTGCACGCAAACGAACACACGCATACACACACACACACACACACACACACACACACACACACACACACACACACACAAACACACGCACAAGAACTCAAATTGGACTGTTGAACCTCATTTTGCACTGTGGCCGAAGGTAAGATCATCATTCTAAGGCTATATTATGTCTAGGTTCTCTTTGACACATTGATGGCAGGTAGACAGACAGGTGGGAAGACAGACAGACAGACACTAAGTGGGGCAGACTGGAATACAAACCGTATGACATCAATGTGTCCGTTCTTGGCGGCCAAGTGGAGAGGTGACACTCCGTTGGGGTCAGAGGGTTTTGGCTCCAGCATCGCTGCACACATGTTACTGCTGAGCAGGAGCTGAACCACCTTGACAGACGGACAAACAGACAGACACACACATTAAAGCTTATACACTGTGTATGTGCGCAGCTGGGTTTTTGTTTGTGAGTGTAAACTACTCACTCCGACACGGCCAAATTCACAGGCGAGGTCCAAGGGAGTCTTCCCAGCTGAGTCTGAGATACATGGGTTGGACTGGTGTTGGAGCAACATCTCTGACTGAAACACACACACACACACACACACACACACACACACATACACACACACGTCCGCATTTTACTTCGGCAATTTTCTGGCTTGGGAACAAATGATTCATGCATCCACAGGTGCACATAACACACACCTCACATAAACAAACGCACAGCCACGACACATACATACACACACACAAGGTTACCCCATCATAATGTCCATGCTGAGCGGATAGGTGGAGAGGAATCTGTCCTTCATCTGATTGGCCATTGACTGATGAGCCTGCCTTCAGCAGCATTTTCATTGGCTCAGTCTTCCCCTGCCATGCAGCGTAATGTAGAGGACGCATCCCTACACAAAAACACAGACACACAAAAAACACATACAAACACACACACAGGCAGAGACACCATAAAAGAAGACACAGAAACGTGCATGAAACACAGATAGACACATACAAGACCACACAAGTACATGCACACAAACATACAAAAAAACCTTGAGAATATGAACACACATAAACGCATGCAAAAACACTCAGTCACTGTTATCCTGTCACAAAGCAGGCACACAGGCACCAGCGTGCCAGTGGCCATACAGTTTTGAGCTGGGCAGACCACAATTTGAAGCCAATCAGCAAGCAAGGCAAGGGCATAAATATGCATTATTACATGTTTTACAATGAACAGAGTCAGCCAAATCAATAAACTGTATCACAGTAGTCATTGTCATTGCTTATGCTATAAAAACAATTACGTACCAGCATAAGCTACATCACAGAACTCAAACAATTATCTCACCCTAGTTTTGTTTGGTACAATGTTACTTCTGGTTTCTAGGTATCTGAAAGTTATAGTCCTGGTCATCTTTGGATTTTTTTTTTTTTGTTTTGTTTCTTTTACTCAGATTTTGGTCATTTATTTTACATTAGTCTTAGTCAAGTTTTAGTCAGAAGCACTTTAATAATTCTAGTCCAAGTCAGTTCAGTCAATTGACACCATTGTAGAAGCACTGTTGCATTTTCTGAGCTTCATTGGCTCGTTGTTCTGGCCAGTCCGTTTGCTTGCATTAAGTTTTACTAATATTTTATCATAAGTGAGCATTTTTTGTAACACTGTATTAACTTCACACCCGAAACTATTCAAATGATAAACTGTCTCAAGTATGTCAATATTAAAGCTCATAAATAAACGGTGTGACATGCGCTCTTCTCAGCATAAATGATTGCTAGAGCTTCAGTGCATTACAGGCGAGTTTACACCAAATATTCACAACCAGACAAGTTGGCAAATGCTTGCGAAAGAGAGTCAAAACATCTGGTGTGCCACTTTCTAAAACCTGCCAGTTTACACAAACAAGATGGTGTATCGGTTCCATAGTAACAAACTGTCTTTACTTCAGTGTTTCTCTCAGCCTTTTGTAGTTGGATAGTTAGAGTAGCTTCATGCTGCCTCCACAAGAACAGAACATCAGAGTGTCATCTGTAAAATTCCAGCGTTTAATGTGTCGATTAAGGAAAATGGATGGTCTCTTCCTTGATATTCCCCATGAGGAAAATTAAGAGTTTCTTCCTCTTGAAAGTATTATGAAAGCAGCTTAAAATGGGGCAAATTTGTGTTTATTTGTGCCTGTCTATTGGTCTACCTCTGACATTTTCGTGTTGTTATTTTTCATTGGGCTAAATAAAAAAAAAAATCACTTAAATTTTTGTTTTTACCAAGCAAATAGTCAACATGATCATTTCATCATCATCATCATGAAAAAAAGGGCCGTCAACAATTTTTCATCCAAAACTTAGTCAGCAAAAGTGGTGGCCATTACTTTAGTAGTAGTCAGTAAATAGGTTAGCCAGAACCTATACTAAACTTATACTGAAATACAGCCAGAACTATTTGTCAGTTTTCTTCCTAGTCTTTATTTAAGTAGGTAAATTCAGTTGAACACCTTTGCTCTTTTCCAGTGACAGCCTACTTAAAATTCACATTTCCACACATTCACAGCTGGAAACTGCCCAGTACAACCTGTCTTCTACAGTTGGCCTGGAGCAGCTGGAACAGCTTGCTCAAGGGCAGATCAGCCATAACTGTGGAGGGAGGGGAGAGTTACTCATGCAGCCAACCACATTTTCAGAGCCAGTTCTGGGATTCCTTGAGGTCACAAACCCTCTTTTCTAACCTCTAGGGTACGGAGACCCTCATTTTTTTCAGGACTTATTTTAAGAAGTGCTAACTTAACTGTCCATTTAGCTTGCTTTATCTAAGACTAGGTAGCTTAGAGTAACTTTAGGCAGATCTGAGCAGCTGAATGCAGTAATCTTTCATTAACATTTTGGTATTGAATAGGCTGAATTGTCTAAAATAGTAAAATGTCTAAAAATGTAATCTCATCGCAAAAGTTGCTGAAAAAAATCATATTCTTCTGCTATGCAAATTTTAACAAAATAGGCTCATGAGTACTTCTCTTCGAACATTTCCATGTACAACATATGCATGTAACATCTAAAAATATCTCATCTCTCTGACTGATGCAGATAGGCTTAGAATCCTATTTACGCTTCCTGGAATTGTAAAACTGACAGGGTGACCAGTGACCCTGGGGACAATGTTGTCGGGAACCATTGTGCTCCTGGCAGGGACACCGAAGGGAAACTGGGTTCAGGCTAGGGGGCAGACATACAGCAATTCAAGAACAACCCTTTGAGTGGTTCCCAAGAGACCTAAGAAAACCTCTACCAGGAAAGGGACACTGGGGTCCACTGCTGGAGGTAAAAGTGTGGCTCTGAGACAAGTTTCTGCTGGTCAGTGGCCACCCTGTAGCACAGCTGGGCATGAAAAATCGCTAGAGAGCTATTACTTTGTGGGTCACCACCTGCAGAACAAAGGACAGAGGTCAGATGCGATGCCCACGGTAAAAGACAGCTGTGGAGCAGACCTAGGCACTGAGGGCCTCAGCAACAGAAACTGGCTATTGCACTGTGGAACGTAGTAAATTTTTTTAGGTGAATGAGTCTGAAGCCATATGTTCTGGAAACTTGAATGAAGCGAGGGACTGAGCTGTCAATTGATCACCATCTGGTGGTCAGCTAGATCACATGGCAGTGAGGCTGACAGGTCTGGCAATCCTGAACCTGTGGTGAGGGTTTGCTGAGAGTGCCTGGTTAAGAAGTGACATCATTCAGCTGTCATTTCAAGTGAGCTTCTACTGTGTCTTGGTGAAGGTTGGGGAAAATGGAGTTGGAATGGATCTTAAATGTGGTGGTCAGTCTTTCTCATGGTTCCAACCAAAGAGCTGTCTAATGGATGCTGATGGTGAGGAAGACTGTCAAGCTGAAGAGCAAGGCCTTGCACCTGGCTGGCTAGCACAAGGCTATCCCTGACTCAGCACAGAGGTCCCAGAGGGGCAGAAAGACTGCAGCTGTGGTAGTCACAGAAGTAAAAGCCTGGGTGGGAGATTAGTTTGCAGAGGAAGCAGAGGCAGAAAATTGTTTTGGTGCAGGCTCAAACACATTCTGGAAAACCTTCCTGTGACTCAAGAGATCCGGTATGGTCTAAGAAGCGGTTGGGAAACAATGATATTGTTGGAACATAGAAGGAATTCCTAAACCTGATCAACAGGAGTTGCTGGATGACTCAGAGGAGTCTGAGCCCATCTCCTTGGCAGAGGTCTCTGAGATAGTTTGGGAGCTCCACAGTGACAAGCTTCAGGGACAGACGAGATACACTCTGAAATGATTTGGCTTTTGTCGGTGTGTCATGGTTTTCATAGAGGAAGTCAAACCTTAGAGTCACTGGGGACAGCAGAGATTCCACCCTGGTTCCCTGTTCAAAGCCCAGACCAAAACTGTGACATTATCCGTTGCTTGTGTGTATTGGCTGTATTAATGTGAGACTGCTGTCAGAGCACTGTTTGAGAGAGAGATAAGCCACAAAGCAAAGCTCTTGATTTACCGGTCGATCATTGTTCTGACCCTAACCTACAGCCGTGAGATGGGTAGTGACCAAAAGATTGAGATTGTAAATGCAAGTAGGTGCAATGTGGTTTCATTGAAGGATGGCTGGACTTTTCATGATAGGATGAGGAGCTCAGCAGTCCAGCAGGACCTTGGCGTCAAGCTGCTATTCTCCACACTGGTAGGAGCCAGTGAGACACTTTGGGCACCTGTTCAAG